>NW_026859948.1:0-30725 GCF_026571515.1 Ruditapes philippinarum
GAAATTTTGGTAATGGTTGTCCAAAAGTTTTCCTTTGGGGGTGGGTTTCATTGACTTCCTTTAAAGGGACTTTTGGGCCCAAATTTGTGCTAAATCAAATGACATACCCTTTTTTTTAAATTTTAAATTTTTGCCCGGGAAAACCCCAAGTTTTTAAAATTTTTCAAAGTTTATTTCGTAAAGGGGGTATTTTGCCCCCCAACCCGGGGCAAAAGTTCATTGGAAAAAATTCTAGTTCAAATCACCTCAAAGGGTTTTCCTGACGGGGGACCCTACTTTTTAAAAAAAAATTCCTGTACTCTTAAACCTTGGGTTTATTTTAACAGTCATTAAAAAGTAAGCAGTTTCACAATTTACGTCAAAATTTTTTCGAAAAAGCTCCAAAAAATAAACAGAAAAAATAAAATGAGTTCCCGATTCCCCGGAAAAATTGTTCGTGCTGGGTTTTGGGTTTAACCTTTGTTTTTTTGGGTGAAAACCCAGCTGCACTTCAATGAATTTTTTTTGATTTAAAAATAGTTTTAACTATCGACTTGGGTTCTTTCAATTTTTATATATTATATTTTATTTAATATTTTTTAAAATAAGGAGGGGTGATATAAAAAATACAATTTTTAAAAAAATTAAAAGATTAAATTTGAGATCCCAATGAGGAATACTTTCATTTAAAAAATTTCAATACATTCAGTAGCATTAGGAAAAAATTTCAAATTTAAGATAAAATCACTGGTGTCATTATTAGCCAAAAAGGTCCCTTACATTTTGTTTTAAAAAAAAACAGGGCATCCTGACTAAAAAGGAAAAAAAGGTCATTTAAAGAATGTTTAAAAATTTTTTTTATGGGTAAGGGGTTTGCTTTGATTTTTTGGGAGGTATCGGTACTGGTAAAAAAAGGTCCTAGCCTTTTGGGGTAATGAACATGCTTTCCTTAAATTTTAGTGTTACAAAAATAGGGCACCCACCAAATTTAGCAAAAATAGGTTTAGGAAAAAGGTTTACCACAAGTGTGCAAAGTAGGTCACTACATTTTTATTGTTAAAAATAATTTGTCTTTTTTTTTATTTTAAAAAAAAAAAGTAAAATGTCCCTTTTTTAACTAAGTCCAATAAAATTTCATTTTGGGAAAAAATAGGTTTAATTTCCCATCTACATGTTTGCAAAAAGATGGGCCTTTCCCTTTTAGTAATTTTCTTTTACGAAATCCTGGCCCCCATTAACCCCCCAAACCCCAGCAACTTTTCCCTAAAAAAATTGTTGATTTTTCCAGGTTGGGTGGTTTTCCCCCTTTTTTATTTAAAAAGCCCCTTTTTTTTTGTGCCAAAATAAATTCCCTTTCGATAAAAAAATTTAAAAAAAAATTTTAAAGGGGAAGTGAAAAGGCAATGGGAAAATTTTCTTTAAATATTATTTCCCAAATTTTTGTTAAAGTCCAATCACATTTTAATTTTTAAAATTATCAAATGTAAATTAAAAATTTTTCATTTAATTTTTAAAATAATGGCTTTATTTAAAAAATTTAAAATTTCTTTAAAATATTTTTTGTAAAATTACATGTATTGTTGAAAAAATTTTTCAAAAATTTTTTTCCCAAACCCCACTTTAAATTTAATGAAATTTTTCCCTTTAAAAAATGGCGAGGAAAAAATTTTTTAATCCCAAAAGTTTAAATTTAAAGGGCATTATTTGGTTTATTTATAGTTTTTACGGAGTATCAAAATTTGTGATAAAAAATTAGTTTTTCCCTTTGCGTCAAAAATTTTTTCCAAAATTTTTTTTGGCAATGTGGGGTCGGACTTTTGGCTCTATAAAAATTGTAATCAAAAATTCAGTGATGGTTTAAAAAATAGAGACATTTTTAAAATTTCACTCTTTTAAAAAAAATTTTTGTTGTTCCCTTAATAAACCTAAATTTAAGTTACATGCTCCCAAAAATAATTTTTTTTCCTTAAAATTTCACAAATTAAATTTGGGCTGAAATGGGCTCTATGGGTTATTAAATTTAGCCGCGTCCCCGACAAAAACCCAAATAATTGGTTTGCGACCCGATGGGTCGCCTGGGGTTAAAATCCAATTTTGGTCGGAAGCCTTTTGTTGGTTTTTTTCGTGCGCGGTTTGTGTTTTGCCCCTTTATGGAAGTGTCAAACCTTTTTCCTCGTATTGGCCGGCCCGTTTTAATTTTTTTCTGTGTGTTCTTTAAACCCTTAAGCTTTTAACATCTATGCTGGGGTGGGTTTACCCAACTCTTAAAAAAAAAAAAAATTTTATTTTGATTTTTGAAAATCCCCTTTAAATTTTAAATGGGAAAATTTTAAAATTTAAAAAATTAGGCCAAATTCCCTTTCAATTTTTGACAAATTAGAAAGGGAATAAGAGTTACAAACCAGCCAATTTGGGGAAAAAAAAGTTGGAAGTTGTAAAAATTTTAAAGTCCCAAACCTTTTCAGATTTTGTTTTTTTTTTGTTTTATTTAAATTTTTACCTCCCTTTTCCAAAAAAATTTTTATTTTTAAAAAATTACCGTATGCCTATTTTGATGAATTTTGCCCCGTGTGGTTTTTTTTTAAAATAAAAAATTTCCCCTTTTGGGTGTTTATGAAATGTACCAATATGTTTTAAGCAATGCCTCATAAAACACCCACAAACAATGTTGAAATTTTTTCAATGATTCCCTTTTCAGGGGTGGAAAAAAAAAAAAAATTCTAAAATTTTACTTCTTTCAATTGTTTGAATGGTCATTAAAATTTTTTCTTTTTTTTTACAGCGTAGATATAATGCAAAAATTTTTTTAAAATTTATGGTTTTTTCAAAAACTTTACCGTTAAAAAATTTTAAAAAACCCGAACTATGCATTTTAAAAAATTATGGAAAATTTTAATAGTTTTTAATTTCTTTTAAAATGCATGAATGTTTTTTGTTTTTTTTTTTAAATTTTTTAAAAGATACAAAAGTTGTTAAGGTTTTTATAATAAATTTAAAAAAAATATTTTGAAAATTTTGTTTCCCCTGTTTTGCCCCCGCTGGTTTCCCCCCCTGACTGTTTTTTACAGGGGCAGTTTGACGGCCCGGGCGAAGGCAAAAATTTTTAAAATTTTTTTGCTTTTTGTCCCCTTAAAAAATTAAAGTTAAAAAAATATTTTAAAAGTAAAAAAATTTTCTTGTGGGAAAAAAAAAATGAAAAATTTTTAAGAAAATAGAAAGGGCCGTTTTTGTTACATTTGAAATTTTTTGGGCAAACTATTCAGAATGTTTCCGCTTTTTAAATAAATGTTCCCCCCCATTTATTACCCACCCTTGGCCCTGAAAGGGCATTGCCAGGGGAAATCGCCTCAAATTTCCATTGTCCTTTTTTTGTGCATGAATGATTTTAGATTTTTAACTTTTGAGCTTAAAACTAAATTTTTGTTTTCAACCTTTTTCCCCCGAATAATTTTTAAATTTTTTGCCCTTTAAAAATAAAATTCCCCTCTTTTTAAAGAAAAATTTTTGACATATTATTGATTTCCCCAGTAACTATTAAAAAAACAGTAACCCAATTGTATGTACTTTGCTGCTTTTAAAAACCACGTTTCCCGAAAAATTTATGTTTTTAGGCAAATTTACACAAAACTTTGGGGAAATTTTTTTTATTCCCCACTGGCCCCTTTACCTTTCAAAATTTTAAATTTTTTGCCCGTTACAAAAAGGAAAAATTTAAACCCCTTTTTGTCCCAAAACACTATGACCGCAAATAATGCTCCGTATTTGATCCTTTCGATAAAAAATTTCCCAAAAAATTTTTACAATTTAAATCCTTTCCCTTTTAACTCCCTTAAAAAAAAAAAAGATCACTTTTTATAGCTCTTTTACCAAATGTGTCTTTTTCCGTTTAAAAAAAATTTTAAAAAGATACAATACAAAAAAAATAGGGCGTGCATCGGGGGAAAAAAAAACTTAAAATTGGGAAAAAATTTTTCTCTCTTTTGTAAAAATACTTTTAAAAAATACCCTTTTTGAAAAAAACCAAAAAGGTGACCTTAAACAGTTAAGAAATAAAATATATTTTTTTTAAATTAATAGCTAAATTGTTTTTCTCTTCCAAAATGGCCTTTCCCCTTTTTAAATTTATTTTAAAAATTTTCAAAGCCTTTTTTCCCCTTTTGAAAAAAAAACTTTATTACACTTTTTTATTATAAAATACGGAATGGTTAATTACTTCAAAGGGGAGTTTTTTTTTGGGTTAAAAATTTAGAGGACTTATATAAAAACCCTTTTCTTTCCCGGAAAAAATTTAAAATTTTATTTACCCGTGACGTAAAATTAAAGAAAAACATTCTTTTTAAAAGGGTTTAAAATTTAAACTTGTTTAAATAATGCGGCACTTAATAGTCTTGACACTTATTAGGTCAAGTATGAAAGAAAAAATTTAAAAGTGTTTTGACCCCAATGTCAATGTTAAAGTGACAAATTTCACAATTGAGGGGGGGATTTGCGAAAACAATCAATATATTAGAAATTTCATAAATCGTTTCTGTATTTGCCGTTACCTTTTATCCCATACCAAGCAGAATTTTGAAATGCAATGTCCGTTTTGACTTTGGGAGAGTCCATTCACGGTGAGTTGGAGCGATTTATTAATTTCACTTTCTTAAGAAAAGAGCAAACTATGAATTTATAATGTTTAAATAAGGATGGTTTCAGAGAAATTTAAATGCATTGTTAGCCTGAAGAAAGTACAGAATAAATGCGAGAAATTTGACATAAAAGTTAGCCAAAATGTAAACAATAGTAGGTATTTTGACTTCATACAAAATCTTATTCACTATACACTGCACTGAAATAGATGCATACGGTATAATGGCCCCAATGAGTAACTTTTTTGGGGTACTATATTTAAAAGTACAACAAATAAAATGTTTGGGGGAAAATAAAAATAAGCATTTCGTTGAGGCAAAAAATCGGCCTTAGAACACCAGTAAAATAATTAAAGCTTAAACTGGCAAAATAACTTAATAAATTGTGACAGTTTCCATAGATTCCACAGCAGAGAAAACTTCATCGCATTCAATTCAGTAGGTTAAGATTTCACTGTCAGACGAGACGGTCTCGAGAGAAAAGCCGACACGAAGACTGTACAGTGACATTACTTCCGTATAAAAAGTCCACTGCACAATGTTTACTTTTATAATTCTTTTACATTACACAACAAGAGGCCTTGTGAGAGAGAATACTTTAGAACTCCATAACTCATCTTCGTAACAATATGACATAACCGCATTTAAGGTTGTGTCAAAACAAACGCGAGTGGGGAGTGGGAGCCAAACCGAAAATAGGCTTAAAAAGAATTCGACAAATGGGATGTTGACAAAAAAAATTTAATTTATACCCGAATACGTTACAAAGTCACATGAAATTTAATTGTTAAAGCTTTTTTGAAATTGCATGTTTTATTGACAAGACGTCAAAAATGTCAACAGTACCCAGACTTAAAAATATTGGTGAACGGAAAGACAACATTATATCTCCAGACCATAGTTTGGAGCTTTCAAAATAAACTGGTTTACGCGACATAATCTCACTAGAAGTTGTACAATAATATCCCATTAGAAGATAGGAATATATCTTTCTGATAATCATTAAATTTTTATTCTGCAAAATTTATCTACAAGAAAATAGATCTTTATTAAGGAAACATGGCCCTAAAAGAAAATTACTATCCTTATATGTATGAAAATAATTACTCTTCCTAAATTCATTGCCTCCAATAAATGATTTCAAAATGGATTTGTCCATCTTTAATCTGGATAAAACATTCATCATTTCTAAAGGAAAATTCAAATATGTAATATGATACTGATGTGATAGTCAACAGTCAGATCATTGATCCAGGATGGTACGGTTGTGCGGCTTGCTTTTGGTTCTGCCTCTATGGTCGCTATGGGTAACTTCATTTGTGCGAGGTGCAGGATTAAAGGCCAAATAGTTATGAAATATATGCAAAAGAAGATGCCCTTATGAATTGTCTGAAAATACAAGAACTGTGAGTTCAGAATTTTGCACAAGGGATGATTGCTGGCATGGAATGGTATAGTTATATGATAGCAAATGTTGAAGTAATTATTCACAGCACTCTGAAAAGGTGGCTGTATGATGGTTGGCTAAGTTCTAAACATATTTCACTAACAACATAGCGTAATTATAATGAAAAAACATTTCTATTTTACTTAATTCATTTTCCGACCATAATAAAAACCTATATTAAGGAAATGGTCACTAAACAAATAGCTTTTAACCTAGTATAAGTGTACCAACTGTGTATAACAAACAAGCTGTTAATCATATATCAATTTCTCACGGATAGTTAGACTTATATAAAGTATCAAATGTCAAAAAACTGTTGTTACTTGTTATTAAATCTCGGGTGAACTGAAAACATACATGACAATCTATATTAGTGATCCATATCGCTCCCAATGCCAACATTATCAATGGTATCAATTAGAGTTAATCGCAAACATATAAACTTTAATTCCTTATGAGGCTAACAAACGACGCTATGTGTACTTTTCTCCTTCACTGGAATAAATGTAGTAAAATCGTGCAAAACTTTGTACTTTTATAATAGCAAATATGTCAGTGAACCTAAAAAAAATTCAACTAATCTACATTCAGGTTGCCAGCACTTTTTGGTAAAATAAAATTCCGCCTGACGTTTCACCTGACTTGTCATCTGAAACCCAATTCAGTGTTTTTCACTGACCCAAAATGGTCAAACGAATAAACGATTCCTCCGTCACCTCCCCTTTTAGCCGTCCAATCCTCGCCATATATTTGCATTGTAAAAGCTTGTATTATTTTCCAAAATATAAAAACATCTTAACATCAACAGTAATGATTCAAACATTGTGTTTACTATCTTAACTATTTCTATCATTTACAGTGGTGACTGATGGTCGGTGCAAAACATATGACATGAAAATCAAGAAGATTATCATAATATAAGCATCTGTATAGAAATCAACATAAGGTCACTCTTTCCTTCCCAGTAGTAACACATAGAAAACACCAATCGACTATAAGAGTAACTTGTAGTGACAAAACTTAAAATTCAAAATCTCTAACTATAATTAACAATAACATTTAACACAGTCATTACTTTATAAGCATCATGATAAAACCTCCAGCTGATCTGTGACAAACAAGAACATAGGCTCATTTTGGCATGTTATCATAAATAATCACATAAAATTAAAAAGACTTGAATGAGTGAAGTAAGTTAGTGTGAAAAAAAATGTTAGATGAAAGCCGATAGCATCTGCATAATTTATAACCAGTTTCAGTCATCGTTTGCCAAGACAAATCCCTTGTACAATTTCTTATGCAAAGCAAAAGCAAAGCAAGGGCTTTTAATTACTAACAAAATCTAGTCATATACATGATATTACCAAACTACCATATTGGCATATAACCTGCTTTGATTTTTGCTTGACACTAAGAAATTGAAGATATTGTCTTGCAAACATGATGGACACTGGTAAAATTATGCAAATCAGAAATTACGTATTAGTCAGTCTGGAGACAAGGGTTGCAAAGCCTTTCAGTCTTTAGGCTGGATCGATTCTAGGTAAATAATCGGGTATTATAATCACTAGGTGAATGTATAAATGCATTCTTAATAATCATAGTTACTGTTATCTGAATTAAATGCTAACTGTGAGATGAATAAAGTCAAATTATTAAATGCGCACTAACAGACTGCCATAGCCAAGAAAGACCTTCAATTCCGCATATTTTTCGATCCTTTGAAATAATTTTCCCTGACTTTTCACTGACTTTTCAGAGGATTTTCAATTTCACTGACTAAAATTTCCAAAACTTCCCCTGACAATCGCCTGACCTTGAAAAAAACCGCAAATTTCCCTGACTTTTCAAGTCGCTGCAACCTCTGTACATGTGGAGACAGAACTAAAGTAAACTGCAAACCATTTCATGGTACGAATAAAGCAAAATACTTCAAGCTAACGTCATATGGGTAATATTCGAGCTTTCAAAATACACTGCTGCGGTAATTAGATATAATGCTCGGTAAAAGCCAGTTAGGAATAAATTAATTAAACCTACTAACCTGTCTGATATTTTAAAGTGACCTGATCCAGCTCGTCCAATATAATTTTCCAGGGTATCAGGCGTATGAAAATTAACACATAGCGAGCCATTTCAGACTGCACAAATATTAAAAAAAACATTCTTTAACCTACAATTATTACAATAAAAATACTACAAGGTTATGTTGTCATTTAAGAAGATACACTTGATTCATTCTTTAAACAAACTTTCCAAAATATATATTATATAATCGAGCAGCAGTTATCAATTCACTACAATAAATTTTGGCAGAATATAACGTCAAGTATACTTTCCAAATGTAGGATAAGATGTTAAACGTTCCATAAAACAGGCGCGGAGCGTTAAGTTGTGGCCGCGAATGAAGAGCTCTTCTGACCGACTCACGACATCGGCAGTACGAAAGATAGTGGGGGCGTACATGCTCGACAGATGACATCAGAATATATATTATAAATATGGATTCATTCATATCCTACTATCATTGATATGAATAAGATATAAATGGTTAGTTATTTTTATGTGCATTATACCATATTTTCACCGCTCAATTTACTGAAGAGCAATTAAGGAAATCCTGTCTAGGCACTGGGGACCACTTCAGACCTATCGTCGACAATAACATGTTAATTTTCAACGTAATTCATCGATAAATAATTTTCAACTTGCGCCTACTTCATTCGATTAATTCGTTATACCTTTGTATACCTTATGTAGCACATATCAAATATGACGATTAGGGTTTTTAAAAACATCAAAATTTCGTATTTTAATTAGTATCCTTAAAAGTATACGTATAATCACTGTAATATCAAATTAGTAAAATTTTGTAAAATAAAATCTAGAGTTAAGTACTGTAAAATAAGAGATATTCACGTGCAGTGGTATTTTGAGCTGGTCTATTTCTATAGTACTAAGCCATAATGCATAAACCTTAGATTTGCCTATAATGCATTTTTTTTTATTACCAAGGAAAACTAGCCTGACGAAACTTAAGACCAACTCACCAGCATCATCTGGCTTCTTTCCAAGCGTTCAACCTGGTTGAAGAGACAGTCAAGCCCTTGGTGCAATTCTTTGTCAGCCGTGAGTTATTGTGCACCCAAGGTAGCCTAAATTATTCAAGCTTACCTCACACAAAATAATGCAAAGCTTGACCACGGATATAAACGCCCACAGAGACGAGAGAATTGTAATTTCGAACGCGTGCACCACTATAACTATTCGGCACAGGATGTCGTTGTAGAGGAAATAATGGACGAGACGGGGAAGAGCCATCGTGTACTTCTGCTACTTTGATTGCGCACTTCTTTGGTCTGAAATCCACCAAGTATAACATTTAAGTTGTTAAATTAGCTAAAGTTGTGATATTAAAACATGTGGCAATATTGCAGCTAAATTATGAATATTTACAAGTACTTGAGGAAACTTTGAAATCTATTTGAGGAATGGAATAACCATTAACTGTTTAGATGAATGGGTTTGATTACTTTACCCACCTGGCAGAATAATGAGAAAATAATAACAATTGGAGTAGACTTTCTTAAACAGAAGAATCCACAAACATTATATAAGCATTAAAATAAAATATATACCTGTTAATAAAAGCTCTACATTTCATTTTCAAAATTTAATAAACAATAATTTATATTTTCATCATCTTTTTGGTTTGTTATCAATAAAAGGGAAGACAAGCTTCAAGTTATTTGACAACAAAGTATCTTAACTGAGTACCTTCCATGTATATAGAATCTGAATTACAAATATTGTACTACATAAACCAAATAAATCATAGCAACATACAATTAATTTCTCATGTCCATGTTGAATACTTATGAGAACATAGGGTTTTATACAGTAACACATCTGACCACTGTTACATATCAGATGACGATTTCATTTCTGATTTGCACAATTATAACGACAGTAGTTATAGTCCCGTTGTTAGTCATATCGCTCGCTTTCTCACAAGGAATGAATTAATATCCTCCAAATCATTCAACACTAAACAGTAATCAGAAGTGTTTTACTCATCCCTGTGCCACGTAAAACCCAAACTTATTGGTTCAAAAAAAGCATTTCTTAAAATGCTTTCTAATTTCCTATGTTACCACACCTCCTCTATTGGTGTGTGACAGGTCTATATTTTTTCGGATAGACCTGTCTAACAAAAGACAAGTCCGTTATGCATGGTCTATCTTTTGCTGTGGCACAGGTCTGCGTCTAGTCAACAGACCGGTAATTGAAAACACTATCTGAAAAAATAGACCTGCCTTCATGCGCATTGCAAAGACAACATGATATGCTAATAGAAAAATGAAAATGAAAAGTAAAATGTATATGATGTCATAACATTCCTGTATGAATGCCACTTAGCAAATTATTCCAACATCCCTATTATCAAATTTATTTAATAAAATTATGAGACGGGGTATCCAAAGTTTCCAAAGGCTAATATTAATGTAAGGGAGTTTCTGTCTTAATGTTCACAATGTTAACACTAAAAATAGCGCTTCAAATTCATTTAAAACATCTTAAACGTTCTAAAAAAAGCGCATAGTACCATAAAAATTGTACCGAAAATTCATATCGAAAAAATATAACGAGAATTATGGTCTGTTTCAAACGAATGTGAATTAAAATTGCGCATTTGAATTGCTTTGCATTGGAACAACCGCAGCTACCCACTGTTAATAGCGAAAGCTCGCCCAAATCCGCACCGGATCACTTCAAGGATTGTTAATAATCCGTCCGTTTACCCACGTCCCCCTCTATTTGCTCTATTTGAGTGGCCAGCATTTACCGTTTCTATGTCAACCGGCGAAAATCAAAACAGATATGCGCCTGAAAACGCGTCAAAGCAAGGGACTAGTCTTCAAAGAATGCTACACAACAACGTTAAAAGATTTTTGTGTAAATATACTCCAAAAACTTGCTATATGTATCATGCATTATACAAGTACTTAAGTGGATTGGTCTACAATGGCACATCTTCCCATTATATCAAATACACGATAGATAACGGTTAAAAAACTTATTAATTAAAACAAAATTTGATTTAAAAGCGAAAATGTTAATAAAGTGTATAGGTGATTTAGTATACAAATTTATATGCTGAACGCTCATGTTTTATTCGATAACAATCTATAATCTGCTATATAAATCTATAATATCGGATTCATGTATCTCAGACAACAATATCTCGATTCATACAAGTCTTCGTAGTCTCCCTGGGTATCCGACAATTGCTTGAAGGTTGCGTGGGGACATATGCACCCTTCATATCTTGGAATGGAGCGTACATTTGCCCCCCCCCCCCGGCCGCCCCCCCCCCCCCCCTCCCCCCTCCCCCCCCCCCCCCCCCCCCACCCCCCCCACCCCCCCCCCGCTACCCACCCCCCCCCTCCCCCCCCCCCCCCCCCCCCCCCCCCCCCCCGCCCCCGCCCCCGCCCCCCCCCCCCCATCCCCCCCCCGCTCCCCCCCACCCCCCCCCTCCCCACCCCCCCCCCCGTTTTAAAAAAGTTGAAATATTTCATTGTTATATTGTTACCAAACTTCATCTCCTATTGTCGAAATTCCGTTGTGCTTCAATACACAAACTTTCGCGCACATTTGTGAAAACAAAATAGCATCCATAAATAAATGAAATAGAACGTTTTCATTGTTAAATTACATACTTAAAATTTATACAAGAGATGCCCTCTGACATACTGACATATGACAAGTCGCCATAGCAAAAAAAAAAACAGGAAGCAAACACCCGAGGGGGAAACTGTCCGGCAGCAAATGTCCAGGAAACAACAATGTCTGACACGAAATACTATCAACATAATTATTCATTCTTTTACATACCTTCCATTACAGACCCATTGACTTTATTATTGACAAATTGCACACTTAGCTTTTTTGATCATTATTTTAAAGGGAAAAGCAGAGTTAATGCAAATTATATATTTAAACAGAACGTTAATAAAAGCTTACTTGTATATGCGCTGTGTTAAAAGTAATCTTTGTGCATTACATCAAATGCAGCTCAAGCCACAAGTTTAACGGTGTGTAAGTTGGATATCGGCCTCGTACATCGATCTTTCTGTTTATGAAAGACCTGGTCACGAATTTCATGAAACACCTCGAGCGCTACGCGCTCTCGGTGTCACATGAAATTCGTGACCAGGTCTTTCCTAAACAGAAAGACCTCGTACTCGGTCGATATCCTATACTTAAAAGAGATAAATGAAATGGGATCGCGTTGTTGTCGTGAGAATAAAGATAAATTAAAGGCTGGTGAGGAAGAAATTCATAATGTAAAACGGCCGACTTCACCGTCACAAGTCTCAATGGCTGACAAAACACACGAAAGGTAAGGAAAAAAAAACTTGAAATACCTTTGTATTAGTTAATGATTACAGAAGTCTAAACAAGATATTCTGTATGAGTGGATATTTATGTTCACAAAACTTTTGCGAATGTCAAAAGTGGACTTTTTGCGTGCGGAAATATTTGCGAAAGTATGATTTCTTGAACTTAATACTGTTTTGGAATATCATTAATTGGGCAGGTACAGGTTAAGAATAGTTTGATACTTTTATTATTTATAGCAGTGCTTGAAATATACATTGTAAGTATGATAAAGGACTTCTTTATCATATTTTGAAAGTTTGTTTTGTTTAACAGAATAACCTTTTATGTCATTAACACATATATTGTTTCATTAAAACATTTGTTATTTGTTAATACCAAACTAGAACAAACAAGCAGTTAATCTCAGTACCTTAACAATCAAACTTATTCAAGTGATAGAAAAACGTATGCCTTAAAAAAATTGCGCGATCACATATTTGCGAATAATTTTTAAATTCGCAACAATCGCAAATATTTCCACGTCGCAAATTCAACCACTAACACAATAACTTACGAAAATATTTATCTTTAATGGGGATAAAAAATAATTTATTCGACTCATTTGGTCCCTATTTCCTGAATAATACAAGAAATAAGTTATTTTTTGCAGAGTGCTTGCATTTTTGCCCCTATAAATTTATTACATTTAGGTTGTCACATATGTGTAACTAATTACTTTTTGCGTGCTTTAACCGTCTTTTCCTTTTTTCGGTAACTTTTCTGAAGTAACCACCGTAAGCATTTTGAAACAAATGCGACAAAAGGCACCCAGACACATTTGTACAAAAAACAAAGAAACTGGGTCGTTCAATTTGTAGGCTTGGCTGAAATATTGTTTATCATTATTGCCCTTTAACATACATACAATAGAATATTTCAACAAAGTTCATTGGTTTTATACTAGATTTACAATGTGTAAAAGCAAAATTATTTGTGAATTTTACATTTTGCAGGACAATACTATTAACTTAATGATTTACAAATGAAAACGAAAATACATTTTGGCGTTACATGTATCTCAAGATATCAATGACCTTGCTCTGTTGCATATTTAGTGATAGATAAGCCTACATTTTTTAATGATGAATTTTTTTTCGTTTTATTCCATAATCAAGATGTGTTAACAGAGAAAGGGCCTACAAAATTGAAGTGAAAAGCCTGGAAAAGCAACTGAAGGACCTTGAAACACAGAAACAGGAACAACTTGTAAAGTAATGATATCTTTTTCCATAAGTTTATATGTTGAAGAAAATAACAGAATTATTAAAAATGTATTTGTTGTAGTGTAATAAGATTCCGGTAGAGTAGCATTTTAGAATAAGAATATATTACAGAAATGACAATAATCTTGGTTACTATTAATGTTGTTAATACTAAGAGGATATTTATTCGTTTGCGTGAAATATGGAATATATTTTCACGAAACATGATAAAATGCCACATATTTTCACGAGCCGGTACGGCGAGTGAAAATATGTGGCATTTTATCATGTTGAGTGAAAATATATACCATATTTCACGAAAAACGAAAAAATAACCTTTTTATTTAATTTCATTATCAAAGAAAATGGTAACGAATCCCCTTGCTTGCTACCAACTGCAATTGTACAGCGCGCAGTAATTTATGCGTAAGCACGCGCTGTTTGGCGCTACATTGTGACGTCATGTAAACAACACTTTAAACGTCTGTACAGCGTTAATTACTGAATTAAAGATATCGGTGTTCGGATTAATTTTCTTAGTTAGATCATTTTCTATCATGCTAGATAGTTTTCAAATCAATATTCAAGAAAAAGTTGTTTTGTATTCATCAGATTTTTCAAACAAAACGGCGAAAGAAGTCCCTTAAAATAAATATGAGTTTTGACTCCGCCCACTTTCATATTTATATTTCATATTTATTTTTAAAAAATATTAAATATATTTGACTGATATAGCACCATATTTCATGGGTAAAATTAAATAAATGTATCATATTAAGTTCTTCACGCCATTCCGTTTTTTTTTCACGCCAGTCTTTATTTTGAATATTACAAAGATCAAAAACATGCACACAACTGTTAAAAGTTTAAATTTGAAAGAATATTTTTATTCTGAATCATATTCTTAAACATGCATCCCTTAAAATGAGTACGTGCCACTACCCTGCTTTCGAAGGTCGACATTTTTCGTACTTATGCCTAACAGTGCTAGGAGGGGCACCTTCGGTCTTCCTCCGCCAGTAGAGCTTTAAAATCGCCATATCACTTCAAAAGCATCGGTCTGGCTTACAAGCGAACAACATTATTTGTGTTTGGTCTAAATAACAAATTAAAGGCCTACTATTCTTTTTGTTTATGACTCTCTCAATTTATGAATAAGGACATATTTGTTATAATCATTTTAATATTTTGATAACACGATAAATTATTAACCTGAATTTAAAGAACACATGATGATTCATAAATGGAAACACGAACGCGTGTTTGTTCACAATTGTAATTAGATTTCAGATCTGTATAATTTTTCGCAAATTTTAAAACAATTTCTTGGGAACGCAATCTAAATGGTAAAACCGTTGTTATCTTTTGTAACTGTATATTTGCAGAATTAAATTTTCATTTAATGACATATGCATAACCTTATACATCTTGTCTTGTCTTAAACTGTGTTTTAAAAGAGTTTCTGCTGAACGTGCGTGAGGTTTTGCTTTTAAACTATGTTCATGTTTAGTTTGTTTGTTTGTTTATTTAAGACATGAACATGAATGCGAGGCACT
This sequence comes from Ruditapes philippinarum, assembly GCF_026571515.1. Taxonomy (NCBI): domain Eukaryota; kingdom Metazoa; phylum Mollusca; class Bivalvia; order Venerida; family Veneridae; genus Ruditapes; species Ruditapes philippinarum. The sequence continues at coordinate 15,260 of NW_026859948.1, forward strand.
TGATTAAAAGATTTCAGAGCAAAAAGAACAGATTCGACAACTGAAGGAGGAAAATGATACGCTCTTGACTAGGTAAAATATATAATGATAATACTTTCAACCTTATTTACGTGGAAACCTGTTTACTTACTAGTTATATCATCATTAAGCAACTGTAAGGGTAATATCATTTTATTGACCACCAAATTCACAGGTCTACTAGGTAATATAAATATACGATATCTATGTATTGTTCAGTATGAATATATTTCATTGTTATGTTTTCCAAGACTTTGTAATACTAGAAACTAGAAACTAGTTGCAAAATAAAAAAACAAAACAGTTTTACAATATTATTCTTTTTCCCACAACATTAGATTAATACTATAATCACCATTCCAATGTATCTCCTGTCTTGTTTATCACATTGACAGTATTTTAGTTTGTCATTATATATAAGATCAGCCATTGAAGTAATTTCGTTTGCTTTTAGTTTTTGATCTAATTACACTTATATTAAGTGAAAAACTTTTTTGTACCGGTTTTAAAACGTGATTGAACAATATTAAATTTCATAAAAATGCAAGAATGAAGACAATTTAGTTTTTAGTATTAGAGGAAAGGACATAATAAATAAAAAAGGGCAATGTCTTAATGATATATATTTTTTCCAGACTAAGTGTTGTTGCTAGCGCTAAGCTTACAGACGGGAATCCTAATATAGCAGACTTGAGTGATGTTAACAGACCTACAAAACTAGCTGAACAATATTCAGAACTTTATGACAATGAATGGACTGACGCCTTTGGTGTAATTAAATGTGGAAACGCGGAAGAAGATGCATGCCGTATTCTTTTAAGCATGTTTTGTGTAAGAATAAGAACTATTAGTATCATTTGATAAAGACAAAAAATACAAAATAATCTGTTTTGCAACATGTTTGTTTAATTCAATAAATACACAAAAACGAAAAAAAAGGAAGAAAGTTTATTTTGTGTACAATATCAGTGAATATAATTATTATTTTCATATGTTCATTTTATAATGTTTTGCAGGTCATTTACAGAGCTTGTATCAAAAAAGCCGTAGAAGATCGGGATGCAGTGACAGATGCCATCAAGACTTTTCTCAATGTAAGGGAAATATCTGTTTGTTTCTAATAACTAAATATATTATTGATATGTCGTTGCCACTTTTCTCTGCATTTATTATAAGATTAATTTAACCTTTTATCCGATGAGCATATTGAGAAAAATGGCCGTTTTCATTGAAAAGCCTCCTGTAACAAGTTCAAACTGCTATGAAACTATGAAAAATGCGTCAATACTGATGAAACTTGGCACAAATGTTGACTAGACCATAGCTTCTGTAACAACATGCCCAGTTGTAAATTTCCTGTTACCATGGCAACGGGGGCACGTTTCAAAATTGCCAAAAATCACTATTTTGCATTGTTTTTGTCCACCAAAACTGAATTCAAAGTGCTGCAACTTCTCAATGAATTGAGATAGAGTAAAAGGCTGTTCAGTGTCGCTTACTAGTTACCCTAAGATCGACATGAGGCCATTTTCAGCCTGCCACACGTCCAAAATTTACTAGGCGATAAGGGGCACAACCGCCTCCCCCATTCAAACCCCCAAACAGAAGGGGCACATCCCCCTTCTGGCAACCCCCTGATGTATCTTCTGGTTGGGGGGGGGGGCGCGGAAAAAGTGATCAGTTTTTTTTAACAACATTTCTCAACGAAAAACAGTGTTTAGGACCTAAATAGGGCAATTTTTCACTGTTTGAGGCCTCAAAAGGGGGGGGGGGGAAGCCGTCAAAACACGTCTATATCAGGGAAAAGGTTAAGATACATCCCCTACATTTGACATCAGAATTGTTATTCTTCAATAAAATATGGAAACGTTTCAATACGTTTCTTTTGTCATTCTTATGGTATTAATTTAATGCATTTATTTAATGTAAGTATATGTAATATCAATTCTAAATGTTGCCGTTTTTTATGTTCATGTCATTTAAAGCAAACTTCTGTGTAATATTGAAAACAAGACAGTTATTTAAATAAAACATAACGTTTTAATGATCTTTATTTTTAGGGGCAGCAGCCGCCGGTCGAGTTATTAAAACAACTGAAAGACCAAAGAAAGAAAAATACTGCAGGACAGCAATCTATAATTAAACAGGTATTAACATATTAACCAATGTGAGCATATTTTAATATATAATTCGGCGAAAGGAAACAATGTGATTAAACTTAAAAAGTTTTACTAAAATTGTGTTTTTTGCGGCTAAGAGGATCGGTGATTAAAAAAAAAAACTCTTGAAAATTTTGTTTTTACCTGTAATGCTTACTAAATATTGAATTATTGAAAACAGAGCTTGCATTTGCAGAAATGACTAGAGACGTAGTTGTGACTATATTTATAATATCATTTTTTTCAGGAAATAAAATAAAAAATAAAACGTACTTTACCCGAAAAAGAACTCCGAAAAGACCATTATGTTAAACGATTTTTGAACAAGTGTATAGGTTTGTGTTGGCTTATGGCAGTTCAGGATCCACCTGTACATGTTGATGTAAATATTGATCGATGTGATGAACTGCATGATAGTACTTTGTACAAGCCTTATACAAAATCGGGTATTTACATAGATTACATAGTATGGCCAGTATTATACTTGCACGAAAATGGAAACATTTTAATGAAAGGCATTGCTCAGTGTAAGGATAAAAACAGCAAAAACAGTACTGTTCAGTCTCTAAGAACAACTAGAAGAAGGCGAAAGAGACACAATAATCATAATAACAAAAACAACGAGATGTTTTATCAATTGGAAACTTTAGCTACTTCTACGACAGAGCCTGATGTAAAATCCGTAATCAAGAAACATGACGAGAAATGCATCGACAATGAAGGCAATCAGATTTTGGACGACGCAAAATCAAACAGTACCAAATTAAAAAGGAAATCATTAAGTGGAAAGGTTAAAAAAATGTTTTTGGAAAAAACATCAAGCAATGTCATAATCTTATCTAGATAATAGGACGGAAGTCTTTGATTTACCATGGGATACTAGTAATCTCGTAGAATCAAAGGAACACAGTGACGACGATGAAACATTGATATCAACAAGAACAATGCAAGATGGCAAAACCACGAATAACAACATACTTACATAGGACGATCCTACAAGCGATGAGAAAATAACAAAAGAACAAATGGTGGAAAACGACACAATGAATAAATTAAACCATGTAGTATGCTAGTGCATGTCCTAAATTCATGTAAAATTGAACTGAGGGGCTATTTAGGAGCAATGCCGTTAAATTCTGAAGGTGATATTTCAAAAAACGTTTATATATATTGTTTATATACGCTTTGTCACAAAAAAGAAAACAATGAATGCAACTGGTATAAGCTGTGACTTATAAACGTAAATTATATAAAAATTCTACTTAATGTCACAAGAAAACAACAGCATATTCAAGCAAAAGCACATGTTAACGGCAATACATATATCATCGTCCATTGTTTTAACAACGCCTCGTCATTTCTTTGCGGTGAATTGTGATACACTGTTTGTTTTTTTTTGTTTCGGTTAAATTTGCAAAATTGGCAAAACTTTTATCTTATTAATTGTGTTACACAAAATATTTTATTCATTATATTTGGAAAATTATGTTTGTTTCTCGTACACACATATTGTAACGGTCTTTCATTACTATTTTATACAGAAATGAGTAAAATTTAGTAAAGACAACTACAGATGTAAACTACTTTGCATCTATATATCAGCTGCAAAAAATATTGTTCGGATTTTGAATAAAAACATTCTCTAAATCGCATGCATGACTGAAATGTAAGTATGTTTTCCTGAATTCAGATAAGGCATATTGCTCAACGGTTAAAACCTTTCTTAAGATAGCAACATAGTATTTTATTTTGTTCCAGAATGGTTTATTATGTTAACGTAAACTATTCATGTGTTTTTTAAATAAAAGATACATTCGCCGTTAAAACTATTTCGGGAATCGACTTGAAGGTAATTAAAAACACTATAAATTAATCACAACTTATGATGTGTCCGGGGTGTAACAGACGAATGGTAAAATAAAATTTGTGCGTATTCATTTTTTTCCTCAACTACCTGAATCATCAATGTATGTTTTTAGACAAAGAATACACGTACATAAAATATATAAATTCATTTTGTTTTCACCTTTATGTGCTAAAATGTCTGTACTATATTTTGTGTATTACGCTAAAATTTTTATCCACAAAATATAATTCATTCTTTCTAATTTTTGTTTCTGTCAAATACATTGAAAAAAAAATGAGATGGTCATTATATTTTTTATGTTAAAAATCCTGTAACACAAATTTTTAAGGTTTTATATCATAAATATGATGCTCAAATTAAGATTTATCAATATTGTAAGTTCCAAAAAACATTCTTTATAAAGATATTACCAAATATAGTATTTTATGTAAATAAAGGGAGGTAATTAGAAATTTATTTTCTATAAACTCTGGATCAAATTGTTAAATAAGAAAGTATGCATCTATGTTAATGCTTACATATAATGTACACAAATATTTGCAATACATATTTTACAAATTATTCGATGTTTGAAAATTGTTTTATAAGCATAATTATACACTCAAATAATGTTTCACTTAACAACCTCAATCACAACATACAGGATCTTTAATTGTTGTTCTTTTATGTCATGTAAAACATGTTGTTTTTTTATGTTTTTTTTTTAGTTTTGTTTTTTGTTTTTTGTTTTTGTTTTTGGAAGTGTAATGAAGTGCGTGAATAAAGTTACAAATCTAGAAAAAAGAATACAGAACCTTGAAAAACTGTACCATGACAAAGATAAAGAGATTAGTTATCTGAACAAAAATATTGAAAACAGAAAGTAAGAAGAGATTATGAATTTGAATATTTCCGTCCAAGTTAAAAATACTAAATGACTACGAATATATACATGTATTTACAATATCTAAAAATGTTAATGATTCTTTAGTATGTATGTATGTATGTATGTATGTATGTATGTATGTATGTATGTATGTATGTATGTATGTAGTGTTAAAAGGTACAGGTAGAGTAGCATTTTATAATCAGGATATATCACAGAAATTTCATTTATCTTGGTAATAATTAATGTTGTAAATACATGTAACTATCATAAATTGTTCACGCCATTTCAATTATTAGTCTTTACTTTGACTATTACAAAGATAAAAAACATGCACACAACTGTAAAATGTATAAATTTATAAGAATATTTTAATTTTGAATAATATTTCTAAATATGCATCCCAATTAAAGTAGTACGTGCCATTACAATGCTTACGAAGATCGACAGAATTGCGGTCTTCCTCCGCCAATAGAGCTAACAGTTCAAAGCGACGGTCTGACTTACAAGCGAACGGCACTGCTTTGTGTTTGGCCTAATTAACAAATTAAAGGCCTACTTTTTCTAACCGATTATGACTCTCTCAATTTATGAATAAGGTCAGAATTGTTATAATCACTGAAATATTTTGATACACGATAAATTATTTATCTACATTTAAAGAACACATGATAATTCATTAATTGAAACACGACCGCGTGTTTGTACACAATCGTAATTATATTTCAGATTAACAAAAAACAATGTCTGTATAACTTTTCACAAATTTTAATACGATTTCTTAGGAACGCAATCTAAATGGTTGTTATCCTTTCTAACTGAATATTCGCAGAAAGAACTTTTCATATCATGACATATGCATAACCATATACACCTTGCCTTGTCTTAAACTGTGTTTAAGAGAGTTCCTAAATGTGCATAGGGTTTTGCTTTTTCCATTGTCTCTTTCTTTTCATGCGTTGTTTGTTTATTAATTTAAGACATGAATATGAACGAAAGGCACTGGATAAAAATATTTCAAAGCAAAGAGAACAAATTCAAAAACTGAAGGAGGAAAATGATACGTTCTTGACAAGGTAAAATATTTTCAGTGTTGATACAGTCTTGATGAGCTAAAATATATTAAATATATATTAATTCTTTCAATCTTATATGTGGAAAACTTGCTTACTTACAAGCATTTGTTTTCATCATGCAATCAGTACGATGATATCATTTTTTAAGTCACAAATTTGTGCAGGCCACTTAGATCAAGATCAATATATGATATGTATATATTGTTCACTAAGAATAATTATATTTCATTATTCTGTTTTCCAAGACTTTATAATTATACTGGAAACTGGTTTAAACAATGTAAAACCTGTTCAATTTTGTTTCCAACAGATTTGACTTCTTACATAATCACTATTCCAATGTATCGTTGGCTTTTTGTCTTTCCACATTAACAGTATTTTTTTTTATTTTTGCATGAAATATAGGATTCAAACTGTTGTATGATATGGTATTCTTGAAATCATAATCTTTCTTTATATAATCAATGAATTTGTTAATTGTTGCGTATTTTCTTTTTTTATCAGTCATTCAAAGAATGTTCGTTTCCTCTAAGTTTTTTTTATCTCATCAAAGTATAATAGGAGGAAACATATTTTTTTCAGTATTATAATAAATAATAACCAGTTTATCAACGTGATTGTAACAACTTAAAATTTACTGTTATAAAAAATGTAAGAATGAATACAATTTAGGTGTTATACAGAGACAAACATGAGACGACAACAGTCAGATATATCACAAGAAAAAAAATTGATGGGCACTAAAGACAAAGATATGGTAAAAATGACAAAAGAAATTAAAAGTTTGAAATTAAAAGTGAAGCAAAAAGAATCAACGTTGCAAAAATGTATCGAACAATATAAAGATGCTGTTAAATTGAAGCAAGAAACAGAATTGAAACTGAACGAAATTATCCACAATCACAAGACAGAAATTCGACATCTTCAAGAAGACATTGAGAGAAAAGATAATGAAATAGCAAGAATCGAACAAATAAATATACGTTATGAAAAGGTCCAGAGCACATTAAATGAATCACAAGAAAAGGAAGTTACATTTCGTGAAACTATCAAAGAACTTAAGATTAATAATCAGGAAAATGAAAACAGGATATCTGAATTAAAACGCAGAATAATCTCACAGGGAAAATAATTGACACAAACCAAACACGTATCAAACAATTGACCGAAGAAATAGCATGTTTAAAAATAGCAATGAAGGAAAAGGAGACGACATTGCAAAAATATCATGAACTGTTTAAAGATGCCAATCAACGTAAGGAAGAAGCAGTTTCGGGACTGAATATAATCATCAACAAGCAAAACAACGTAATTTAACATCTTCAAGAAGAAGTTGAAAAGAGAGACATAAAAGTAGCTAGCGTTGATAAAGTTAATAAACGTAGCGATCAGTTGCAATAAGCTGTAAATGTAAAAAAAGTCTGAATAAGGTAAAACTCTCAAGGCAACAAAGAGGTTATCAAGAAAAAGAAGATCTGGTAAGTAACTTAAACAGTCGGATAAATGAAATGTCAAAAGCATTTAACAAAAGAGAAACAGAATTGAAAATTATCAATCGTTCTTTGCAAACACAACTAAACACTACAAAAGGAGAACTTGAACAGCTACAAAATGATGTATTACACGACAAAGCATTAGTTAGCACAAATCAAAAGCATATGGTAGGACTGGGTAAAGAAATTGAACAATTAAAACAAGATTTGGAGCACAAAGAAATAACTTTGCAAGAAAGTAAGGTTCAGTACAATACTTGTATTAAAATTATGCAAGAGGAAGTATTGAAACTGAATGAAATTATCGAGAAACAAAGGTGCATAATTCAATATCTAAAAGAACACAATAAAAGATATGGAAGTTAATAGTATAGAAGAAATTAAGAAACAAAAGTATCAGGTTCAAGAAGCATTAAATGTGCTTCTGGTTAAGGAAGCCACGCTTTGAAAAAGAAACCGGGTCCTTGAAGTCAAAAATAAAGAGAAAGACGAAGAAGTCACAGAATAGAAGAAACAATTTGATGACCTGAGGAAAACATCGAATCAAAAGGACAATGAGGTAAGCCATAGCAATATTTCTCTGAAACCGCAATTAAACATTAAAGAAAAAGAATTGAGGCGAAAAGAGGAAGAACATTCAAATGTGAAATCATTGATAAGCACAAAATAAAATATGAGATAACAATGGCTGAGGAAATTGAACGCTAAAAGGTAGAAGTGAAAGTAAAAGAAACATTGTTACAAGAATGTAATGTTAAGTTAAATGATGCTGTAAAAGTAAAGGAAGGAACAGAATCAAACCTGAAAGAAATCATTATAAATCAAAATGAAAATATTAATAATTTAAAAGCCAAAATAAAATGCAAAATGATCAAAATGTCAATATTGATGAAGTAGAAAATCGTTGTTATCAAACTCAACAGCATTAAATGAATCACACAAGAAAGTGGCTGAATTAGGTAGAACAATTGATATTATACAAAGAAGAGACAAAGAAAACGAAGGTCAGATAAGAGAACTGAAAGATCAGATGAACGAATTGTCGAATACGTCTAAACGAAAGGAATATCAATTACAAAGAATGAATTCCTCTTTGCAAACACAATTGAAATGGAAAACAATATTGATGAATTGTAAAATCAAATGAAACATATGCTATCAAAATTAGATGACACAGACGTTGAGTTAGATGAAACAAAATCAAGGTGAGTAATTATATAAATTCATTACTTTAATCTTTAAAAGTATACCTGAAATACCTTTTGTCACAAAATAGCAAAATAATAATAATAATAATAATAATAATAATAATAATAATAATAATAATAATAAATTAAATAATAATAATAATAATCAGAATAAAATATAAAAATCAGGCAAAATAGAATAATGTATCTTTACTAAAATGTTCAATTGTTTTAATATGTTTATAAATACATTTTGCTTTTATTTTTTTAAGACTTAGTCGCTTAATGGAAGACAAACTGAGTGACAGCAACCCAAAAATAACCGATTTAATTGACAGAAATTGTCCTACAAAAATAGCTGAGAAATGTGTTGAGATGTACGAACATGAATGAACTGATGCCTTTGACGTTTTAAAAAGGATTTTCCGAACAGATGAGACTGCAATTTAAGCTTTCTTGCTTATTTTACAGGTGTTTGTTTATTATTGTTTTCTTGAATCTGCAAGGTGCCTTTCTGAAATGTGTTTCATAATTAAACTTTGTCAAATACATACTGCTTACAATGCTTTCAAAATAAACTATTTGTTAATGATATAAACGTACTTATTTCTAATTGCAAGAACGTTTTAATTGTTCGTAATAGAGAAAAAGATAAACATTTTGCACATTTTGGTTTGCAGTTGATACTTGTAACTATATTTTAAGTGTTTAAAGATAAACATTTATCATTTTGCATCATCCTCCAGTGATATTTTAACCTAACTGAGTAAATCAATATTAAAATACCTTTAAATACTATTAAATATTATATCGGATTTTACTGTGGCAATATATTTAGTAAATTAATTTCAAAATCGGTACTTAAGTACATCATTCATGCAAAAAAGCTCATTGAATATTTTTCTTATTTACATTACAGAACACCATGCATTTCTGTAAGATAATGGCTCGGCGTCAGATTGAAATTGTAGAGCGTGAAATGTACTTTGCAGATGAAAATGTATGTTTATTTACAGACAACTTTATTTGTAAATTCAGTGTTAAATTAAAGTTTACTATCGTGTTGCATGTTTTTTTTTTTGGTTTTGATAATTAAGTCTAAATACACATTCAACAAATATTGGAAAATATATAATGGAATAAAAGCATTTACATTTGAATGCACGCAGTTTTTATCGATTTGTCTTAGGTCCAATAGATACAGTTTTAACAATACGAGGGCTGATTGTTAAATTCGCGAATTGTAAACTAACAAATAAACTACACCAAGAGATATCTTTACTGTCGACTGCCAAAATATTTTCCAAAATCAAATCAACAATATTTGTTAAATACTAGAACCGGCTAGCTCTACACGTATTTTTTATTTTTTTAATAACAAAATAGTAACAGTTATATTTTAATTGAGATAAAGATTATTGTATGTTTTTTAATTTAAGGACCGACCGGCACGTCCAAACAATATACTTTATTTTTCAATTGAATGATGACATATATAAAGGTTGAGAAGGATATATTTTATGTAATCTCAATAACTTGTATTCTTGAATAATTATTATGTATTTTATAATGATTATATTTTATTATTTATTTCAGGGTGACTTTCATTAGTCTTGGATTCCGAAGTGAGAAGAAATGTCAGTGCATAGAATATAAGATACATTGTTAGAGTTATCTTGGAAATGAATAAATTCAAAACTCTGAGTTATTACATGTGTTACGTAACATAGAAATAAATTGATAGAATAACAACATGGCCTTTGTTTTATTTACAAAGGAATGTAATAGCATTGATAAAACGCAAGCAGAATAAAAATACAAATAAGAACTATGTTAAACAGTTTCTATATTTATTGATTTATAGTTTTGTTAATGAACTCACCCGATCATTAATTGCAAATGTACTTTTGCATGAGAAGATGAACAACTATAATGATTACGATGGAAATGGTAAAGCTAAATGTAAATGAAATGAATTTAAAGAATTTTTATATATTTATAGCAAAATACTTTGATTCATGAAAATGAATTGATGCTTGAGATAACAATTAATTGATGTTGAACATTTAAAATAATTAGATAAATGTGATATTTTCAAAACATGTCAATATATTTTTTTAAATATAAAGTAGCTGTACTCTATTGGAAACGATGTTCATCAAATGGACGGTTAAATTTAAACACTATTTTCTACACTTATTTAATTGGACATGTGAGCTTCAAAATTTTCTTAAAATGAAAACACATATACCTAATGTAAAGCACAAAATACATATACCTTATGTAAGGCACATTGTTGATATAAACGTTTTAAAGAAATGGTAGTTCAGTTATTATCAGATTTCTGGTCTTCTTCATTTTCAGATGGTTGTTGTATTACTGACTTTAGGCTGATAACGTGACAGAATGTCGGAGCTAACAAATATTGGAAAGGATTATAGTTGTACGGTGGCTGAGTATCCTCCGTGTCTGTAAATCTTTGGTATATCTTTCGGCCAGCATGTGCGAAGATTCTGCTTGGTATCACTTATGTCGCTACTCAATTTGCGTACATTATGCCTCTGCGTAGAAATGGGGTAAGAATGTGTTGGTTTATTTGATAAATGGTCGATAACTGGTATCAGACTTATTGCCATCAGCCATTTCGCTGCCAATGACTGTTATGTTACCAACTGCTTACACGTCATCTGGTCGCCTGTAGTATTGGTATGTGAAGGTATCAGACCGATGGCTTACAAAATGGCCTTTAATAGCATAATACATGTTTGGTGCATTTTGTGGTTGATGGAAAAGATTTGGCATCCCTTCAGCAACTCCTTTACAAATAACTTCACCCTCTTTGTGCAGTAAAAGAGCGGGCCATACAACATACGCCACACGTGTTCCTTTCTTTATATATATTCTGAATAATTCCGTATCGAAAACATCTCCGCGCCTGATACTAGGACTAAAAGCAAGAGGCGGATCTTGAACCTGCAAGATATATTTTAGATTTGCGATACCATGTTGTGGATATGGAAAAAAAAAAGATAAAGAGAAAAAATAAAGAATAAAAATAGACATGGCATAAATAGTCAAGTGATGCCTACGATTACGAAATCCAATTAAATTGGCATGAGTTTTCGAACAGTATCACATTGTTTTTCTCTCGTTGAAATTTATACTTTTACTGATAGAATGCTAAATATGCTTTTTTCTAATATTTATCAAACAAAGGTGTTGAGTATGTTATGCAAGAGACATAAAAAACTACTTTCACAAAATGATAAGATGTTTCTTACTGCCATTAACCAGCATAGTTTGAAACATGCCTCCAGGAAATGCGGAACAGTTTGTGCTTTTCTAGCAGTATCCGTATTAGAATGCTTCAGTTCGTCAAGGTATTTCTGAAATTTAAAACAAATGAAATTAAAGCAACAACAACAACACAATATTATTATAATCAAACAATACCATCGAGTGTTAATTAATAATCATATTATCTCTTGTTTCTATTCCCTTTGGATATCCTACCAAAATCACATTTCTGTTTATGTATAACCGCGACAATAACTATTTACTACAACCGTCATCACCGATATACTCCCTTCACCACTACACGAAAAGAGCGACTACTTCCCTGCCTACACTTATTGTAAGGGAGGAAACTCCAGACTAGGCTACTACGAGATATAGTTCAAAAAATCGTAAACAAGGATGATATCTAAACATTTGGTCGTGACTCTTGACTACATGAAATATAACATGGTGCTAATGTCTGGCCGTTGAAGACCCCAACTATATGCAGTGTTAACGATCTTGTATATTTAGATTAGAAACTGTTACAAAACAACAGTTGACCTTGACATAATAACCTTAAATGCAACAAAGGTAATTAGTGTCTGTGTAATGATATTTATGGGTCAAAAATCCTAGAAATATTACAATAATTATAGTTTCAATTGTTACAGTGATCCAAATTCTACAGTATAAAACAGTTACTTGTCAGCCACAAAAAGATTGAATTCATTTAACTTTACGGGGCAAAAATGTTTTTCTTTTGCTTGCCATCTGCAAAGTCGAGGACAATATATGTCAGCATCTGCTCAAGGTAAGTTTACGTAAATGTAAATTCAAGCTATTTAGTTGTAACATATCATATCTTATACAACTGTGACCCTGACTAATGACGTACTAACGATAAAAATAATACAAAACACACGTCCAGTAGAGCGTTGGACTGTGAATCGGGCGACCTGTGGTTCGATTCCCGGACACCGCAGGTCACGTTCGTTGTGATTGATCAATGAACCCCTACCCTGACATGTACAAAAGTAATTAATTTCTTGCGAAAGTGAAGGCAACTTCTATTGGTATACGACTTGACAGTTTATTCAGAAACGATGCAGTGGCTTAATTGTGCTCTGACCTTGCTTTCACTAACGTTCTCAAACTGAGATAAATCTCAACTTAAGATTGTCTCGATATTGAAAAAAAATCTCAAGTTGGCTTTCACTTTTCTCAACAATAGAGCATTTTCTCAACAGAGACTGTTTTTTTTCTATTTTAAAAACAATTTAATCTTAGTGTATATTGTTGATAGGAGTTTTCCTTTTTTGTTACAAAGTATATAGTTGCTATTTTGATGACGCGATGTTCAGGGAAATGGTTTGCATATTTATCACATTAATGATTACAGATCAGTGTTTTTTCTCACTGTATTAAGAAGAGGCCTTGGCCTCTTGATTTTTGGGAAAACTTTATGATTTTAAAGAAAATTTAAATGTGGAAGAGTCTGTTATATAAGTAGGAAAATCACTGCAGATATATCTTTCTTCTTTTATTTAAAAAAACAAAAAACAACAACAACAACAACAACAACGAAAACACCAAGAATCAAAGGTGTGAATATTTTTATGCTAATGAAAATAATTTATCAAGAATGAATGTAGATCTTCATAATTTTTTGCAAACTGTACAGTCATGTATTATAAATGAAAACGAAACAAAATCAAATAAATCATGTTTAATATGATTATTGTGACGTCATAATTTCATGACGTTATGAATTAGAGCGCATGATGTCACTCACAATAATCAGTCAATAAATTACTTAATATATGAAATTAATAGGGACTTTATTGCAAAAAAGGTGAATTATGTTTATTTATCAAAATAACCATGCAGAAAGTAAAAATACCCCCGAGAACAATAATTTAGCTTCACTGAGACATAATCTGGGACAGCCAAACATTGTCTCAATATATATGAGAAAAATCTCAAATATTAAATTTAGTGATAGTCAAACTGAGAAAAATCTCAATCTTAATTTCTGAGTTGAGAAAAATCTCCTGAGCTGAAAAGTTTGACCTGAGATTTAGACTTTGAGAACGTTAGTGAAATCCGGGCCTGGTAAATTCAATGTGGCTATCTGTCGTAATCCGGAGGGTAAACTATCACAACCACCACCACCAAGTTTTGTATAAGGTATTAAGAAATCTGCAATGTTCATTATACAGTACCTTATATACTTGATCACCAGAAAATACAGCTATAGCTTTTCTACATTCTTTCAACTTGTTGTTTATTCTTGTGAAACATAGTTGTTTTCTGGAATCCTCTTGCATCTAAAATAATTAAATTCCGTAGATTCTATGTTTCTTAATGAAATATATAAGCCACAAGTTTTTAATTTTATTGCCAGATAATATAGCACTTTGCTTATTTTAAGATAAATGCTTAATTTTATCATTGAGCTTGCATAAAAACTACTTACAGCAAGCAGTAAAATCAGTTTGAAATATGTGTTTGTTCTGTTTTGTCTAAATCGTCAAATACTTGTTTTTAATATATAAGTAAAGACATTGTTGCCATTGGACAGCGTATAAACAGATCCTTTTTTTTCGCAATTTTTTTTTAAAGAAAGATACTTTGCTCCTGTCCTGTGTTAAGGCTTGTTGTATTGTTTCCAGTTGCTTTTCTGCCTCTTTTTCACAAAAGGAGTTTGTTTCCTAAAACAACATTTTAAACAACAAATATGTCAAAGTCAATGTTGCGTTATATTTACATTAATCTCCATAACGATATATTGTTTTTAATTTACTACAAGTAAAACGTGATTAATTTTAGTAGATATTAGTAGTATATGCGTCTCTTTAGGGCCACGAATGCGCATGCGCGGCGGCCATTTTGTTTTCTATTGATAGTTACTCATTTGCATAGAAGAAATGACCTTACTACACATACGCGGCGGCCGTGTTGAATAACAGACGCGCGGCGGCCATTTTGGATTCTTTTTTAAGAATGACATTATTACGTTATAAATAGAAATAATATCTCCCGGAAGTATACGGAGCTGACTTGTATACACGATCTTAGGGCTTGAATCGCGGACATTGAAGGTCAGGTCCTCGGCCCTAGACGGGGAGATAATCACCATTATTATAACTACAGATAACCTTTGTATAAATACGTGCTTAACTACACATATCAATTAATAAAATCATTGTTCGAATAAAGTCTCTTAAAAAAATACAAACGGCTTGATTATATTTTTATGTTTATAATAAATTCTTATTTATACATTCAATAAAAAATATTACTTGTTGACTCCTCGGCGACCCGAATCCAAATGACACAAACCATTAGTGTATTATTCCTAAATGCTCGGAGCTATGACATTTTTAGTTATTTTTAGATCTGATCACGAGTGAATCAAACGTGATCGTAGTCACATAGTCGCGCGTCTATGTATTTAAGAGCGGATGCATTAACAATGGTCCATTCAACTGTCAAAGTTAATCCCCTTAAAGTCGCCACTTG
>NW_026859949.1:0-5362 GCF_026571515.1 Ruditapes philippinarum
CACTTTCTAAAGTATATCAAAAATATTGATTTCTGAGGCATATTGTGTTTGTTCATGTTATGGTGCGCAATTTAAGTTGCAGATGGTTATGCTGATCAACTAAGTGAGTTATGCACACTGGAATTACAAACATGAAAAATTTACAACAGTAAACACACGTTTACTCCTCCCATTGGGTTACTGAAAAAAGATGGGGGAACAGCATAATATGATATATAAGTTTCTGATAAAAACGATACTTTTATTTTATTTTTGATAGCTTAATGTTACAAAAAAACAAAACGCTTACTTTTCGATATAGATGTATGCGCTTTTATCTTTAATTTATCCCATTACTTCCTGAGCATTTTGTGAAAAAGTTAATGGCTGTTTTCATTACTAATCAAACTTGGCACAAATGTTCACTGGACCATTGCCTTTGCAACAACATGATCAGGCTTAAATTTTCTGTTACCATGATAACGAGGGGTCATCTCAAAATTGCCAAAAATCACTATTTTGCGTTGATTTCAAAATTGATTTCAAAATGCTGCAACTACTCAATGGATTTAGATAGAGTGAAATGCTTTTCAGCATTGGTTACACGTTACTTTATGATCGATCTGGGGTCATTTTTAGCCTCTCACAAATCCAAAGTTTTCTTGGCGATGAGGGGGACTACCGCACCCTTCAAACCCCCCAAACAGAAGGGGATATCCCCCTTCTGGCAACCCCATGATGTATCTTTTGCTTGGGAGGCCGCGCCAAATAAGTGGTCACTTTTTTAACAACATTTCTCAAACAAAAACAAGTGTCAGGGGCCTAAATAAGGCCTTTTTTTATAACCATTTGAGACAACAAAAAGGGGAGGTAAAACAGGCGTTAAAAGGCGTGTATATCGCGTAATGGGTTATGGCAGCACCGTATTATTATTTACAGAAAGTCCGCACCGTTGCTAGGTATCTGCACTGTTGTCGAGACGAAACAAAAAGTTGACAGATTTCAACAAAATAACTTCACAGAAATGATGAGAAAACATGTTGAACTTGCACAGATATTTAAATAGGTATGCACTGTAATAAACAAGTGTATTCACTTCTTTATAAGTACACAAGTATTTAACACTCCTCTCGGTTCGAATTTCAAGTGCATTTATCCACCACACCAAAGACTTTAGTAAATAATTCTAATATATCATATGTTACACACATGATGAACATATTGATTTTATAATGAACTTATTTTTACGTTATATGAAACTATGTTTTTTTACTATACCTTTTTTACTATACATGCATAATTTGTATAAATATATTAGATAATTAAAATGGTACGGTTTACCTTCTTGTTGTTTTATCGTGGATGTAAGGCACCATAACACCGTCTATCACGTACCAGACGGTGATCATAGTTAGATAGATATGTTCGCACGGTAGTTATCATGAAAAACGTAAGTGATATGGTTACATGTGTACATTAAATGAAAAATCAATTCAGGTCCTCAAGTGAATATTCTACTTCATGAACATATTATTCCTTAACGCGAAGCAATGGGTATAACTAAATAAAAGGGAGGGCCAAAGTTGAGATATTCTAGTCAGTTGTCATTTATACTGGTATAGTTGTCTGGTATGTTGTCATATTTTTATATATTTTTTATAATTGTCATATATTGTTGTCATTATGTTTTTTTTTTGTATCTGTTATATCTTTTATATATGTTATGTTTTATTATCTGTTATGTTTTTTATATTTGTTATTTATTGTTTTTTATTGTGCATCTGTTATGTTGTTGCATTTTTAAATCCGTTATTAATATTTCTTAATTCGTCCGCATCAATTTTTCTGTCTATTTAATGAATCAGTTCAAGCCAGACACTCCAATCATTTCAGTAAAATTGCCACCATCAGTCAAGTCGGTCAATCTAGCGAGGGTTTTCCTAAAAAAAAAAATACAATTCGAATTACTCCAAACAATGTTTGTTTGGGACTTGGTTTTATTGTTTCGGTATGAGTTTATTTAATTTTGTTATTTCTTAATCTATGAAAATTATGTATCCGTGCTCTATTGGTTAAGGCCGTTGACTTGAAATTACTTGTCCTTCACCACTTTAGATTCGTTTTCTACCAGAGATTATTACATGTAAAGACGCTATCCAGCTAGCTTACGGAAAGTCGGTGGTTCTACTCAGATGCACGTCTGTGTCTGAAATAACGCATAGAGAGGCACCGAGGTCTTCCTCCACCAGTAAAGCTTAAAAGTCGCCATATGACCTATTCTTTGCTGATGCGTCGAAAAAAAACAATAAAAGATCTATCAATCTATCAATTTATTTATTTATTTATTTATTCATTCATTTATTTATTTATTTATTTATTTATTCATTCATTCATTTATTTATTCATTTATTTGGTAGAATTCAACGAAAACAGACTAGTAACAAATAATCTTACAAAAAGTCTGTAGTGACAGCAATGAAGACTGTGCGTTATCTCTACATGGTTTAATTTTTCACAGTACAACAATGAAGTTTGATTTCTTTCCTCGAAGTATAAAATATTTGTTGGAAGTTGTATTTCAAAGATAAAATTTGTGTGAAACTTAAAACAAAAGAAAACAAGAAACCCTAGGGGATTTTCATCTGGTAATCTTTGAATCGGTAAGTCCTCCAAACGACTTTAAGTAATTTTATTTTATTTTTCTCCATCATTTTCTTGTTTTAACCCTTTCTTCGTCTTCCACTGCGAAAAAGACATGCATATACGGAAGTGTACGGAATTCCGTATATCATTAATATACGTGTAAGAATACGGGAAACTTGAAATACGAAGATGTACGGGACCGTATATTATATCAGTCCGTATATGACTAATATACGAACTCCGTACACTCGTAATATACGGGAACTTTGATGTACGAAGTCCGTATTTTACTAATATACGGAATTTTTATAACAAGTCCGTATATTACTAAAATACGAAATTCCGTATTCGTGCAAATACGGATTCTGTATATAGAAATAGCGAATGAAAATTTACTTCTGAATAGCCTATTTCCTGTAAGAGTAAAGAAATAGTCTGATCATATATTTGTCAGACATTTGGCATTTAACACAATGCAAAATTTCCTGGAGTTATTAGCGCGTCAATTGCGTACAAATAATATCGTCAGTGCACAGAACGTGTAAGACATCCACCTGTAACATGCAGACGCGGTATTCTAGCTCAATACCGCTTGGTTTGCTTTTTAGCATACAACCGCAGAAAAATAGCGAATACTTTACACTTGCGATTGACGGTTAGATAGTGCTGTTTTGCATTTTGCATCTATGGTGAATCATGTTATTTTGTAATTTCATTTTCATTATCATTATAATATTTTATAATGATAAGCCAAACATGAGAAAAAATGATAAAGTTGAAATTGTGATGTTCAAAACATGAATTAATTATAATAAAATCGTGGATCTGTGAAGTTGAAATCGTGAAATTGTGAAATCACGTAGATGAAATTGGGATTGTCCACACAGCAATTAAATTTTACGTTTATACGAGGGTTGATCAATATATTCATGGACACTATTAATAACTTAATAATTAATCAAGATATTATAAAGATTTTTTGCTATTTAGGAGAAGAATTTAATACTTTTCAAATATATTGTGATTTTTTAAAAACAAATCTCATTTTGTTCATTATATGTATCGCCATAGCAACCCTATACCGTACGAACGCCGCAGCTCAAAAAAAGTTATATTTACCATTTTGAAATACTTAAAAATTGTCCTTATTTTGGCGTGCTTCTTTAAAATATGAAAATGACGGCAACGTTCTTTCATATCGTTTATAGAATATTTAAAAAAAACAAGCGTCGCTACTATGTCGAGATGTTAATGGAGACAGGGGTGGGTCACCAGTGAGGAGCACGACGTTGTTGGAGCAGAGGGCAGTAATTAAGTTCTGTGTAAATCTTGGTATGACGCCAAAGCAAACTAAAGAAACATGGAAATTGTATCTGGAACAAAAAAGTGTCTTATTCGTTAGTTTATAAGTGACACATACACTTCTGTGAGGGTAGAGAAGAACTTCAGGATGATAAGAGATGCGGCAGACCAATTAAAACTTGTTGCGATGCGAACGTTATGCGAGTGAAATTGAAGGCAGAGCTAAAGGGACACAAGTTAACCGGGTTCCATGATTTGCAGTCCATAGCATTGTCTGTGTTGCGTTCATTTGATACTTCATTGTAAAAGAACATTTTCAGTCGGTGGGTACACAGGCATGAACGATGTGTAGAAGTTGGTGCTGCATTTTTTGAGAAGATGTAACGCCGACGTCACGACGTAACGTAAGTTGCAAATGAGCTGCGGCGATCAGCTTTACATGTATTTCTGAAAACTGTCATTTCGGATAAAATATATGGATTATTTATCTGAAACTTACACATCAAATTGATAAATAATTGAATAAATGTCAAATATAATTATATTAACTTTCCTTCCCCAAAAAAACAATTAATGGAGTGTGTCCACGAATTTATTGATCAACCCTCGTATGTCCTATAAAAATAGGCTACACATAATATAATACATGTACTTGCATATGTAAAAAACAACAACAATGATATCTCATTCATTCATTCATTCATTCATTGAATCAATCAACCATCATTCATTTATTTATTTATTTATTTATTTATTTATTTATTTATTTATTTATTTATTCATTCATTCATTCATTCATTCATTCATTCATTCATTACTCAGTTATTCATATATTTCTTATTTATTTATTTATTTATTTAATCTTTTATTTCAGGAAACAAAGATGTGCGTTTCTGTATTGTTTGGTTTTATTAACCTGTCAATTACATACTAATTACACGGTCGATGCACACAGTATATTAATCTTCGGTATATGTTCGGTAAGTTCCGTGAGATGTACGCTGTACGATGGAATTTAATTTAATTTGTATTTCTAAACTAAGTGTACTCAGTGTTATAGCGCAATAGGGGTAAATCACGAGTTTATTATCTAAATGCCACACGTGTTTTAAGTTCGAGGCCGCGTTGGTTAATGTTTTTTCTTATTAATACTTCCAACATTATTGAATCTATATATATTTATTTTATGTTGTTCGTTTTGTTTGATTATGTTTTACTTAATTTTGTTATGTATAGTACTCTTTTTAAATAACATGTGTTTTTAAGAATTCATGTTTAAAATTAAAACGGATTAAAATCAATAAATGTCTTTTCAATGCCGTAAAACACACTACAAATCTGTTCCATTAAAATACACTGCAAAATTAAGAAAGAGTACTAAAACAATGGCAACAGTAATGATCAGGCATTCGACTGTCCTATTGTGAATTAACGAAAA
>NW_026859950.1:0-109399 GCF_026571515.1 Ruditapes philippinarum
CATGTTGATTTCGAATTGATTTCACCGTGATAATTTCAATAAATCTCGAACTCCTGCGCTCCTGAGAAACGACCTTGATAGGTTACACACTGGCAACATTAAACTCGTGTGTGCGATATGTTAAAGGTTAAAAGCACTATTTATCAAAACAAAATCTAGCACATGTTATCAAATGTATTTCGAAACTGTTAGTGCTTAACAATCTTGAAGATCTTAAATAGATTTACTGTACATTTAACAAGAAAAAGTAGCTCACTAAGTATTTCTACAATTTATGATCAAATTATTCAATAAGCATTCATATTTTCATGACATGAAACATTTGAGCTTTTGTAAACAACAGAAGTTCGAGATCTACTACATGTAGTCATTTAGACAAATAGTCAAACAAGTAATGTTTATCGGTCCCATAACATAATCTTCAGTATCTGTTCAATTTCAGTGCTTCATTATTTAAATAGTTGATGTTCCGTATTTGATAAATAATTTAAGAGTAAAATCAACGACGCGAAATATAAGTAACTTGAGTATGTGTCTTTTCCAAAAGTAGCGTCACAATTCGACCGGTTCACCCACCATTGGGCTATAAGTTCCACCTTAGATTTCAAGCACCCCGGGTATTGGTCCACATGTAGTATGGAATTAAATAAACGGGACTATTGCAATGTATTTTTATTGAATAATAATTCAACACCGGAATATGATAAATCTATTAGTGGAATGTATTTAAAAGAACTGAAACAACAGGGATTTTGATAATTAGTGGTTATGACGACAATTAGATAACACATTTTGATTGTATTCATCTTTTCGTTGTCAATTCTATAATATTTCTACACACCAATTATTAAATATTCTTACAAATATTAGGTTTGTTTAAATTCATAATGTTGAAAAGATGCGAGGAAAAAGATAAGAAATACTGTTATTCTGTCTAATAATGTGAGTGAAACACTAATCAGTGAATTTAAGGACGCCGCCAGGGCCTTGTTGTTGCTTGAGCAATAAACTTGACACTCCCTGCCCTATACTGGTCGGTTCAAGGAAAGTATTCAAGAGTGCGGCTATGAGCTTAAAGCGTCCAATAAATCAAACTAACCTGATTTTTAGAATTTTAATATGAGCTGCGTCACGTCAAAACCAACATAATGGGTTTGCGACCAGCATGGATCCAGACCAGCCTGCGGTTCCGCGCAGTCTGATCAGGATCCATGCTGTTCGCTATCAGTTTCTCTACTTGTAATAGAGTTGGTAGGCGAACAGCATGGATCCTGATCAGACTGCGCGGATGCGCAGGCTGGTCTGGATCAATGCTGGTCGCAAGCACACTATGTTGGTTTTGTCGTGACGCGGCTCATATAGTGACAGATAAAAACGGCATGTTTCATCATAATAGCAGAACATGTTAAGTTACTGTAGTTTGTGTGTTTTAGATACATAACTTATTGATTTTGAAATTCAGAAGACAGAAAAAAACGAAGCTATTGCACGGAACTCTGAAATTTTATTTCGCTGTGTTTGAGGTTCTAATACGAGGCGACAGACAAAACAATCTGTACACAGTGTATTATACAACTTAAACAAATTGAATCCAACAGACGATTGCTCGAACTCTTTACGTAATTAATTTTGAGACGCCAGTATTAGTCAACCATTATGTTATAAATTGACGCCAGCAAACTGTTCATGGATTTTACAGAAAGGATTTGACAGTACGGAGTCAAGAGACGTTGTTGCGTCGATCAAGATACACTTAAATAATAACATCAATTATATATCTTGCTTGTTTTAAGTCGTTCAATAAATATACTTTTTCCAGGTATATATAATGATATAGGAATATAATATTTTTGCATTTGATATGATTTATTACGATAGTTTAGCAGCTATACCAACTTCATGTTTAACAAATTAGACAATGGTTTGTGAAATTATATATTACAAGATGTAATGGGTATTCCATAGAGTACAAAAGAAATTATTTTATACTTTTAACAGAACGTTGACACATTTATAATTGAAATGACGTCAACAATTTGTAATAGCTTTTGTTTTGTAATTAGCGTGTTAATGACACAACAATGACTCACTTTGTAAGTTAAAAAACGCAAATCAAATTGTACTCTCATTCAAGAATAATTTTGCAGAATTGTTTTGTATATACAACAAAAATGTTTCATATGTAAAGCAAACAAATACATATCATGGATAATATAGATAATGTTAGATGGATTTAGTCAATTACATTTTCTTACTCCTACACTGGTATGGTTTTATACCTTAAGGTACATACTGTCATATGTCAATGTCATGGAACATTAAGAATGATGTTTACCCAACGGCTGCATGAGCCGCATATCTAATACCGTATAAAGCTTCATAATTCCTGCCTACACGATACCTTAAACGAATAACTGTTATGACACAATGCAGTTGCCATGAGACAGCGCGTTATTCAAAGGGTACACGGATGCTTACCGACATAAACGAAGATTTAAAGCTTTCGTTTTAATCAAAGGCAGCTGGTGTATTTTCCATTAACGTAACATTGATCTAAATATGGATAAATGTCAACTGCATATTGTACTTTCGTTTAAGATTTAAATACACCTTCGGGATTTTTTGTCTAAACTTGGTTTTATGAAAGACGCGCGAATGAATGAAAAATACAGTCTTATTACAAAATAGAAATAAGAGAAGAGAGGGCTGATGATTAATTTGATTGAAAAAATATAATTTATTATATAAAAGGTTTTTATCTTTTGAATTACATTATAATAATAGAGTTGCACTTTTATTAAAGACGCACTAAGATCCTGAATAAGTGTACTGCAACGGTTAAATATTTTGATCTATTATCAACTAATCGAGGGATTTTCTGAAGAAAAAAAACCCAAGTCATTTCTGCTTCTGTAATCGATGGCAGTTGTGTATAAATCTACCTCAAAACAATAGAATGAACACAAAAGCATAGTATTTAAAAAATATTTCACTCAACACTTCTCTGATTTTTGTACAGCACATAGGATCGCAGTTTCGCAGTATAAACTCTTAAAAAATGGTTTCCAAAAGAGTCGTGAATTCGATTGAATCAAGGCGCTGTATAAAAAGAGCCGCGTCATGAAACCAACATTGTGCGTTTGCGACCAGTATGGATCCAGACCAGCCTGCGCATCCGCGCAGTCTGATCAGGATCCATGCTGTACGCTATCAGTTTCTCTACTTGTAATAGGGTTGGTAAGCGATGCGCAGGCTGGTCTGGATCAATGCTGGTCGCAAACCCATTATGTTGGTTTTGTCATGGCACAGCTCATTAATGTAGGTCTAACCTGATCAAATTATGCGTTAGATTTGTGATATCTATCTTAATGATGAAATGCACATAGATCAATAAGTAGATGGGTAGCTAAATTTAGAATCGGGTACAAGAAGGTTAAAGATGCTGCTCGGACAAGACTTCGTGCAGTTACTTAAAGTAAAAGTAGCATCGCCAAAATTCGCTATATTTTGGAAAATAGAAGTCCGATTTTCAATGAAGCAGTTGACGTGTATTCTTATCGTCAGCACAAATTCACTGTATTTCAAGTAAAGGATCTTATAAGCTTGGGTAGAAAAATGCAAGATGAATCATTACATTCATTTTCGAAAAAGCAAAAGATGACCCGAGTGAAAACGCAACCAACTCCTAAAGATGTATCAACAAAAAGAGGTTTTGACAGTTTGTTTACGGGTGATAATACTTGCATGTACTTCATTGAATCAAAACGGAAGCATTCCAATCGAATTATAGTTAAATAGAAAGCGCCCTAGTATTTCAAAGAAATCAGTGCAGTGATAAAGGCTTTATATGCAATTTTTTTCAATACTTAGGGTCCTATCTAGCAAATCCTGGTACTTTAAAGCAAAAACGTCACATATTAGGTCTGTAGAAATTTTATTGTCAGAAAATTGAAAATATGATAATATTCGTCACCAAAAAAACCGGAATCAAGTACTTTTGCCTGACACGAGAATGTACCCACTCATAAGGCATCAATTTTTTTCCCCAGCCCCGTGGACATTTTCTTATGCCCGAGACTGAAATATTACCCGTCTGGAAAGAAATATAGTTCAAGAAAGGTCATTGAGTCTTTAATTTATTAGTCTTTTATGGCTGTATGAAATGTGTATTTAAAACAAAATGGTTGATGGTCTTAAAAGGTCTCTAGAGGTAGATTGAAAGTATTTTTATGGACAAAGCAAGTTGAAATGATCAGAACTTAAGTTATGTTATAAAATAAATAAAGCAAGGGACATTATGTTTGGAAACTCCCTCGTTTATATCTTTATTACATACTTTACTATTAAAAACGTTTCGTATCTGTTCATACTTATATTCGTCAGTAACTGTACAAACCTCTGAATAATCGGTTTAGTAGTTGGTTATGGACTAAGAAGCTGTAAAACTAATATTATAATTCTTGTTTTTCATTAAAAATAGTATCAAATTAGATAAAGTATGTCAACAATTCCACATCGTTCGAATTGTTTGATATAGGTAAGTACCTGTTTGTGATGGATTTGTACTTTAATTTATCCATTGTCGTCTGTTTATCGTATTAATGATTATTCAAATAACACATAAAAATAGTTTCGACGACAATAAATCTTACATCAGGTGAGGGTGGATACGGACTGTAAATTCACATTCATCTTATGATTATCGAACATACCACAAATGTTCTTGACGCCATATGCATCAATAATGTTTAAATATATCTTTTGAGTTCTCTATCAAAGAAAAATTAAGTATCATTTAACTGTTTTAAAAACGTTTTTTATAGAACATAATTGCTCTTTAAAGAAATTTCAATTTATTTTAATCATATCACTTATACAGTCAGATCCTTTGTTGTCATATATTGTTTTCTTTACTTTGAGTTGAGTTCATGCTATATTTAGATTTTTATTCAATACTTAAAACTGTTTTGTATGCTTGCATTGTTACTACATTGTCCATTTAATTGTATTTTTGTTTTGATAAAAGGTTGTTTTGAATAATGTTCTATATATTTTTGTATATTAATTATTTTGCGAAAAGGAGATAAACAAATTCAAATTCTAAATAGCGGAGATACCTGGCAAATAAAAAAGTGACGATAGCAATTCTGACCACAACAGTATATGCATAATCATTTTAATCCTCCGCATCAACAAAATAGTTTGTTTATTAATAAGAATTACAAAAGTTTTTATATTTTACAAAATGTACACAGACATCATAACAAATTTCTGAAAAATTATATATACTCGTGTAATTCTTTCTGTGCCCGTTTTATTACGATATTAAAGTTTTTGGACCAATGATTTGAATGAACCATAAATATATATTTTTTCCATTGACATATCAGAATAATACGTCTTTGAAAACATGTTAGATCTGAAATCATGTCAAGTAAAATAAAGCAACAAAAACAATGCTACACGGTCACCAAACTGGCGATTGATGAATATGTAATATGTATCTTTTGCTAACTTGCAAATATAGGCTATAAATATAAAATAATGATGTGAAATTTTGCTCTGAAATATTAAATAAGATTCGCACATAAAGCAAAACATTGATGCTATCGATATGATTTAAAACACATCCATGAACTTTACTTTTAAAGGCAATTTATCAAAAATGAGTTATCTTAAACAAATTAAGAGCTATTAAATGATGTATTTACAATAAATTGATGCACATGGCGACATGAACCCTGCGGTATGCCCCATATGGTACTAGATGGATCGTAATTTACAATGCGTGTCCGCCCTCACCTGCTATTATATTATAGTTATTTCAACTATTTATATGTGTTATTTATATACTAATTGTAACGATAAATAAGCGCGGGGGTATGCTTATATTGAAACAAGTTCAGATAAATCACAAAGGATCGCTGAACTGAACAAAACAAATCAAACGAATATTAAATGTTTTGGTAAATATTTTGAATAGTTTATACTAGCGTATTAACAAACAATGAAGTTTAGTACTCAAAACGTAAGTGAAAACAGCAGTTTTGTGATTTCTTAATCTAAGTAACTGATGCTGTTTGGTCTAGTAACATTGAATTTTAGCTAACTGCGAGTCAGAACAACCGAGTTGAGCAAAACAATTCATACTTCTACAAGTACAAGATATTGAAATAATACCGTTTTTCCGTCTTTGCGCATGACATTACTCATATCAAGACAATCTTGATGTATATAACATGACAAAAAAAGTAAAAATAAAACATTACAATTTTTTTGATCTGCGCAGACGTTTTTTTTATTCCAAATTTCACCATTGTCACGAATACATGTAAAATATTGTTTAGCCGGTGCAAGTGGGGGGTGGACGGTAGCTTGCATTTACATTTACTGTCCATGAACAGACTTTATCTTCTCGAGTCTGCAATTTTAACAATTGTGCTGTTTGACATTCCACTTTTATAGTATTATTTATTTATTTATTTATTTATTATTTTACAGATTAATACTGATTTGTTCATATTCAACACACATGATTACAAAAAACATATGGGATGCTTTTTACCAATATAAAATCGTTTAACTATACAATCAAAAATTGTATCATCAAATTTCTAGTTTAATTACAATTTGCGTCTTTGATGGATTTATGAAATCAAAAATATATGGAACGCAATACTGTTCTTATTTCTAATGGTAGTTTCCCTTTATTTTAAAATTAATATGCAGACTTTGATATGCAATAAGTTGCTGTAACTTAAAAGGCAGATAGACATTTTTATTACTCCTACAATAAAGAAAGTTTTTACTCAATTTATCTTTTGAAGTGATAACCATGATATAGTCATTCGTCTTCATTATTACAAGTCGTATAAAATCCGTCAAAGGTAATGTTAATTTACTGACAATCTCAACTCCAATTTAGACGGATAATGCTGTCAGTCGGCCATAAATAGATAACAATTTTCTATTTAAAGTATGTTTTGTTTAATTTAGAATTGAAAAATAATCATAACATCATGATTTACAGCCTTGAAAAATGCAATGTTAGACTTAGGGGGTATACACTTTACATATTAAGTACTATCTTTGCTTTATTAAAAGTTTCAATAAAGTAATTAAGTACTATTTAAACATATTCTTCTTTATAATTGAGTGAAATATTGCAAGTAGGCAAATTCGAAAGGATGTTTTTTTTTTATATATTTATCATTGAAAACAGGGAAAATACTTTAGCCAGTTCACTGAGCCATCAACATTTTATTTGGCCTTTTTAACGTTCTTTAGGAATTCCGTGGTTTATAGCTCGACTATTCGAAGAATATGAGAGCTATTGTAGTCGCCCCGGCGTCGGCGTCGGCGTCAGCGTCGGCGTCAGCGTCGGCGTCTGCGTTGGTTGAAAGTTTTTTGTAAAGTCAAATATCTCAATCATTATTTGAGATATTCAATTGAAACTTACAATACTTATTTATAGTAACAAGGTACATCAGATAGACAAGTTGGATAACTCTGCCTACAATATTGACAGAATTATGCCCCTTTTTAACTTAGAAATTTTGGTTAAAGTTTTTTGTAAAGTCAAATATCTCAATTATTGCTTGATATATTCAATTGAAACTTACAATACTTATTTATAGTAACAAGGTACATCAGATTGACAAGTTGGATAACTCTGCCTACAATATTGACAGAATTATGCCCCTTTTTAACTTAGAAATTTTGGTTAAAGTTTTTTGTAAAGTCAAATATCTCAATTATTGCTTGAGATATTCAATTGAAACTTACAATACTTATTTATAGTAACAACGTACATCAAAGTGACAAGTTGGATAACTCTGCCTACAATATTGACGGAATATGCCCCTTTGGAACTTAGAAATTTTGGTTAAAGTTTTTTTGTAAAGTCAAATATCTCAATTATTGCTTGAGATATTCAATTGAAATTTAAAATACTTTTTTATAGTAACAATGTACATCAGTTTGCAAAATTGCATAACTCTGCCTGCAATATTTGCAGAATTATTTGCCCCTTTGAAACTTAGAAATTTTGGTTAAAGGTTAAAGGTCTTCAAAGATATTTACTTGAAACTTTACGCATGCACTAAGGGTCATAATTGGAGGGTCATAATGTCACTGACCAAGTTCCATAACTCTGACCAAGTTCCATAACTCTATCTTGCATTAAGGCTGATTCATATCCCCTTTTCTACTTAGTCTCTTGGTTAATGTTTACATGCAAGTTTTACATATCTCAATAACTATTAAAGATATTTATTTAAAACTTCACATATGCATTTAGGGCCATAGTTGTAGGTCACTGACAAAGATCAATAATTCTACCTTGCATTTAGGCTGATTTTCTCCCCTTTTTCAACTTATAAATTCATGGTAAAGTTTTGCTTGTAAGCTGTTATCTCAATTACTACTGAAGGGTTTGTGCCTTTTTTGGGACAATTTTATGCATTCATAATAATAAAGCAGTGATTTACTTTATAAAACATCTTTTCTGTCAAATTTATGTATTCATAGGTAATTAGTATTATTATACTCAATAAAACACCCTTGTGACATTACCTTACGAAAAGTCAAGCCAATACTGTATAATTACACTCTCTCTAAGGCCTATAACATGAATTTATAAAAAAATAGCTCTTTTGTGATCTTAAAAAAATTAATATTATCAGGGCTCTTTTACTATCAAGCACTTAGAATAGTCGAGCGTGCTGTCCTACCGACAGCTCTTGTTTATATTTGGTGTTATAGATATTTAAAACACTTTACGATTGTAACGTCGCTTTTCATTAAAAATGATCGTGACGTTTATATTTCAATACACGGATGCTGTCAATTTATAATGAAATTTAATTTTCATATCTTGAAAAGGAAGTTTGCAGTATAAAGATTCATTTAGATCAATTTGTTAAAACTTTAGTTATATATATATATATATATATATTATATATATATATATATATATATATATATATATATATATATATATATATATTTTATATATATGGATTTATATTCAATCAACACATTGAAAAACACATATTCCTTTACTAATTAGTTTCATGCGCAAAACGCAATCTTCAGAAGTGTAAATGGTAGTTCTCAATAAAGGGACGTAACTATGAAGTGTAAATGGTGGTTTCTCAATAAAGGGGCGTAACTTTATTAATACTGTTCATTTTTT
Source organism: Ruditapes philippinarum (assembly GCF_026571515.1). NCBI lineage: Eukaryota > Metazoa > Mollusca > Bivalvia > Venerida > Veneridae > Ruditapes > Ruditapes philippinarum. Next base: position 9,197 of record NW_026859950.1, read on the forward strand.
AAAGTTGCTTAATAGATATTTCCTGGAATGTCTGCAGGTTGATACAAGTTCGTTTCTTTTGTTAAGTTTAGCGTTTTCTTGTTTGCAGATAATGTAGAATTTCTCCCATAGGCACAAGTTGCATCGGTCGGAGGCTGGGTTGTAGGGTGAGGCTTGTTTTAAGATATTCCATGTTATGTTAAAGTCGATGTTTTCTTCTTTGAGTTCCCAGATATATTTACTTAATTCAGTGCTGTTTTTAAGCTTAGGATTTCTAAATGATGCTTTGTGGTTTGTAAATCGGGTTTTAAAGGTATTTTCTGTTAATCCTACATAAGTTTGTTTAGGCTTGTCGTCGTTTGTTTCCACTGTAGCTCTATATACAAACGATTTCACCAAACATCGTCCTGACATGGGGCAATCTATTATTTTCCTACAATTGCATGTTTTAGGCTGATTTTTTACTATTTCTTTGGAAAGAATAGCTTTGTTATGTCCGTCGATTATGTTTTTTATATTGTTCATGCAACTATAACTTAATTTGACTGTGTTTCTATTGAATATTTTGTGTAGCAAGTGTTCTTTGGGAAATTCTTCGTCTAGTATTTTCAGAAACGTTTTTCCAATGTTGGTTTCTACATTTTTACTATATGGTGGGTTATACCAGATTATATTTCTGCTTCTGTTTTTTGCGATTCTTGGTACCGTTGTCAGTCTTTTCTTCATTTGAGTATTTAAGTTGGTGTTTGTATCCACTATTTGTAATAGACCTTTGGTAGATTGGTGTTGCTATGTCAAAAGATTCTTGGTCATATGATTTTTCGGCATAGACGTTTGTTAATGCCTATGGGTATGTTCTTGATGATATTCGGTGGGTGGTTTCGATTCGGTATGCACACATAACGGTGTGTTGTTCGGTTTGTTGTATGGAACATGTTTGCCATTCTTCAGGTTGAGTGTTACGTCCAAAAAGTTCACGATTTTTTTGTTGGATTCAATTGTAATCTTCAGGCCGTGTTTAGAAAAGATAGAGCAAAGGTCTTTTTTAATGTTTTCAATTTCACGTGGTTTCGCATCAGATACACCTAGACCATCATCTCGATATAGCCCAAAGTTTTTTCCATGTTTCTGTGTTATTTCGTTAAGTAAATATAATCCAACTAACTCACAAGTTTCTGCTCCATCGAAGCTTCCCATAGTTACGTCAAATAGATTGGATGTCGCTTTCTTGCCCCATGGTTCACATTATCTGCAAACAAGAAAACGCTAAACTTAACAAAAGAAACGAACTTGTATCAACCTGCAGACATTCCAGGAAATATCTATTAAGCAACTTTAAAAAATGAACAGTATTAATATAGTTACGCCCCTTTATTGAGAAACCACCATTTACACTTCATAGTTACGTCCCTTTATTGAGAACTACCATTTACACTTCTGAAGATTGCGTTTTGCGCATGAAACTAATTAGTAAAGGAATATGTGTTTTTTCAATGTGTTGATTGAATATAAATCCATACATACAGCTCTGGGATACCATCGAGCACTCTGTCTAGGGTTTGTACTGACTTTTAGTGTTATTGGATTTATATATATATATATATATATATATATATATATATATATATATATATATATATATATATATATATATATATATATATATATATATATATATTATATATATATATATATATATATATTCATCTCATAATATGCCAAAATAAAGCTTATAACAAAACCATCATGTTTAACATTTCAGTCAAGGTCAAATTTTTGAAATTTTCCTTAACAACGTTTTAGATAACGTTGTTATTTATATACGAATTTGATTCATACTTAAACAAAACCAAAATGTTTAATTACTCCAATTTAATCTCGTCTTGTATTTACTGTAAAAGGGAATAATAACATTTTGCTTAAATTGTAATTTATTTATCTATGAATTTGATTCATACTTAAACAAAACATTGATGACAACACTGACATGATGAATGATTTAAGTATGACCTTGACCTGAAATGACAATGGATGTCAAGGTCAAGTAATTAAATTTAGACTTTATCATTTATCTGTAGATTTTATTCTTACTTGGACGGAGCGGCATTTATGCCTAAACCAGTTCATTTGACTTTGACCTTGAGAGACAAATTATTGAATTTTGCTAAATTTGCCATACTTTGTTAGAATTGACACAATTATTCCATACTTAAATAAAACTACAATTATGACAATTCCGACAAGCTCACTGATTCAAGTATGACCTTAATATATTTGTATAAATATCATTGACTATTTATGTCACTTTTCTCTTTTTAATTCAATTTTGTACAAAAATGATGTTTTCTTCATTGTCAAATAGATACATGCTCGTATAGGATTTTACACTTGTAGTTATTAATAGTTCATTCAATCTAATAAAGTACCATGTCAGCAGTATTTTTCCATAACATAAAATGAGATAAGATAATTATTTATTTACTGCGGACTGACTGATCTTTATTTTGTATCCCAGTTGGGATTTTACAGGTAATTAATATTTTTACGGATTAAATATGACATTGAATACGGATACTACTTGATAAATTGTGATTCCGATATAGTAACGAACTTTAAAAAAACAACACGTAGTTTTATACCTAGGCACTGGTACAACAAATCGTATCTACATATTTAATAATGTTCAATTAATTATTAAGATAAAATCAGACAACAAGCTAATATAGAAAAAGGCTTATATAGAACATTACAATACAAATAGTCATTAAAGTCTACATAAATGATTTCGTTAATTTTGGTACCAGTTTAACTAAAAGAGGAAGTCGGTTGATTGTAGAGTACAATTGTACAATGTGTATTGATCATAAAAGCATTTTAAAAAATAAATATCAAAATACTATTACACTTATTTCTACGGAATAGGTTGTACGTAGATTATTTTAATGTCCGAATATTTTCTATGTACATAAAATAAGGATTCTTTTGTATTATAGAAATAAAAGATCAGTATAAAGATAAACGAATTGCTATTTAATTCGAGAACAGAAGTCGTATAAAATGAATATTTATGTTCTATAAGTTCGGAACAATTGGCAATTTTGTCGGTATCAAAATGATTCGAAATCTTATAATTATTAGAAAAAAAACACTTCCTTGTTAAAGGTAAACTTACAAACTTCCAGTTTTTTTTATTTTCACTTTAACAATCATCATATGCACCCTCTTGACCCTCGTTTGATAATGCATGTTAAGGTAGTAAAATATCCCTCCTTTAAACTGATAACATTCTGATTAAATCCTAGGTAGTGCATAATATGTGATAACATATTTATAAAAAATATTCGTTTAAAGGAAAATGCCATTTATACAGCTATCTTTGTCTCCCTCGATGTTTTCAATGTGTAACCCCCACTATCCTATAAATTACCCACCAGTACTGTAAAGTATATTTTGAAACTGATACGATTATCTTCAGACATAAGCCTATCACTTGTGACCTGTCACATTGCATGTCGCGACTTATTATTATCTTTTTAAATCATTCATAAAAGCTTCATTTGTATTAGTGACAATATAAGGAGGTGTCAAAGTGCAACTAGTTGGTGTAAGGATATCTTAAATTAGCTAATTGTGTGTGAAGATTTAGAAAGATACTCTTGTTATATCTATTGTTGAATTAGACTCTTAAGCCAAGATTACGCTCTCCGGGGTACGGGGTAAGTTAAGTCAGTTAAGATTAAAAATTATGAATGAACTTCTGCTACAATGTCTAGAGCGTAAAAAGATCAACATGAATTCCGTTACACTAGCATTTTACCATTTGTCTAAATCACTGTAAATGATATATTCATCTATGGTAAAGGATTATGAAAAACCTTTAAACCAGTATAAATAATTAACACTTGACTTATAATGTTCATCATGTAGCGACTCCACTGAGGTTTAAAAGCCTTAAAACATAAAATATTTGAATTTCTTACATCAATGAGCTGGGGCACTTTAAACAGAAATATATGCAAAGATAGTTAAGAAATATACTGTGATATAAATTGAAAATCGTATTTTTATGCTTTTTTAGCCCGATTTGAGTAAAAAATGTGTAAACGCTTTTCATTTTGGGTCATTTTTTACAATTTGAATAATTATTCTAGAAAAACGAAGTGTGTATTCAAGAGATGTTTTACATTTCAAATATCAAATTTAAGCATAATTTATCTTTAACATTAATAAAACACAATTTTGCAACACAGAGCACTGTATATATACTAAGTAAATGGACATTGATGATGTTTATTCACAAGAGAATGTTACACTCCCTATCACAGTAACATTGGCATTATTGAAATCAATAGTTCCATTGTGCAGTATACAATACAAATAATTAAATGATTCATAATACTAAGGTGAAGTGGAAAGATGGTAAGATATAGATTCATGATTGACCGTCCGTCTTTCCGTCATTTTGTACTGCTATCACGCTGTCCGTCCGTCCGACCGACCGACCGTAAATCGATTAGCACGAAACTTCAAAAGTGTAATTGCTAGAGTTATGAAACATGTTACCATGGTACTAACGCATCTGGTATTTGACGCTAATTTATTGGACATTATTAAAAATGAAGGAAGATGACCTTTAAGACCACTAAATATCTAAATTATTATCAATATTTCTTGCATAAAAGTGCTCTTGTTTATGTAAAATTAAGAGATTTACGTCATTCGTACATATGTGTTTATAGAGTCTGACACCTTTGATAGTGAATACGGTTGGCACCGAGTCTAGGATGCCGGTTTTTCTGTTGTTTTTTTTGCTACATGATATATAGCTTATTGAAAAGAAATTGTCAGCCGATTTACTGCTAAACTCTTCTCACTTTCATCATTTGATGTATTCTAAATGAGCAAAATGTTAAAATATTTTCATTTGGATAGAAATGTTTACTAAATTGTGCAAGTCGAGTATTGAAAATTTCAACTATAAATGTATTGTATCATTCACTTGGACCATTCGCCATGAGTAAAAATCAGTTAAACACTGAGACTGATATGATGAAAAATAGAAATATTTAAGGTATTTGTATTGATATAGACAGTGTTTTTGTAATGATAAGAGAAATTAGTCAGTTTACAAAAAAAGCTAAAAAAAAAACTAACTAAGCTTGTTTATATATATTTGTAACAGACATTAAACTAGTTTATTTGCTAACAAGCTTATTATATTCACATGCTAGATACATGCTAAGAATTAAAATACGACGAAGTACAAGCCGCAAAATAAATGATCAATTGGTGGGCAACACAGAAAATACTCATAGATGGATTTAAACATGATCAGCTGACAGGAGTATATAGTAAATAAATGTGAATGGTGCTATAGACATAAATCATTCGTTGCATGATTTTGTCTAAAACTATTTTTGCAAGATTACTCTTTCATTAAGATAAAATATTTATAGGAACTGAACTAGGATTGATTATAAAATATACTCGATTGGTTTCGATATTGTTGATATTGGGGATGGGGATTTTATAGGGAGCTACAATATATCTAGGACATATATTTTACTTCTTCACTTACAAGGAATTATAGTAGTTATTTATAACACTTATTTATAAAGTTATTGATTTGTATAAGACACTGAAGTATGTAAATATTCAACTCTGATAACAATAACAATCGAGGCATAAGTATCATATGGACACATATTTCGTTTCTGTTCTATCTGGAACACCTTTGTCTGGGTGATTAATCCTTGTTGTGTCCAAATTGCATAACAACAACTTTGACATTAATTTAAATCGAATGACGATACTGATCAATACAGTTCTAGTTTTTAGTATGTTTTTAAATCATAATTTATATCAAACAGTTAGGTTTGATGTACAATCAAACGTACCCTTTCAAAATGTTGTTTACTTAGTGTTATAGTTTCTTCTTTTTAATCTTACCACAACACCATACGATTCAGTGTGCAGTCCTTGAGGTTAATTCCTCTAATACAAAGTCATTGATATTGTTCTGTTTAACAACACACATCACCGGACGCTTTCTATCAAAAACAAACAAACGTGTTTCATCATAAGACGGCCGTGTGTTTGAACAAAGTACGTTTATATTTAGTAACATGCTGTAATGTGATAAAATTAGAAATTACGTTACCTCGTGAGATGATAAAATAAAGAGATCATTATTGTCCCGCCTATAATTCCTCCCATGAATATATTAATCTTCGTAAAATATATATCACCTTCACTTTTTTGCGTAAGAATCATTCTAGTTTTCTTATTACACCTTTCAGCATATTAATTAATCTTCTACTTTCCTAAATAAACATGCTATCCCGTATCTTTATATAAAGCGTATGTGAATTAGTTTAGAAAGTTTACATATGTTGTCTGTAATGTTTTCATTTTCTAAAATGGTGCTAAACTAGGCTAAGAATTGTATTTCTTGAAACATATTTATTTTTAGCCCGACAGTTTTGAAAAAATAAACGAGCTATTGCTACAGTCAGGTTTTCGTGCATGTTGCCGTTGTCGTCCAGAAATTTTAAAGTTGTCTATTGTTTTTTTTTTAATTTTTATATATTTCTAAATAGATTATCTTCATATTTGAACACAACAACTCTTTAACTACTTAACTTTAACGTAGACTAGACTGAACTTGACATTGGCTCATAAATGACCTTGACCATCAAGGTCAAATGATTGGATTTTGTATGTTTGCTATAATTGCCTATAACTTTTGTTACAGATTAATTGATTGTCTTCATACTTAGACACAAAAGTCCTTTGGACAAGGCATTCAAGAAGACCAATTTGAAGATTCATCGATGACCTTGACCTTGAATATCAAATTCATGAATTTTGCTCGATATTTGTATGACTTTATTATTTATGAATGGATTGTCTTTATACTTTGACATAACAAACATTTAGACAATACCTTTGAGTAGACAAAACATGAATATTACCTTTACTCATCAATGACCTTGACCTTGAAGGTAAAATTATGTAATTTCATGGTTTGCTTGCTACAATTGACCATAACTTTGTAATTAATGAAGGTATAGTCTTTATATGTGTGCAAAAATCCTTGGGACAAGACAATTAAGAAAACATAATTGATCTTAACCTTAATTTGGACTTCATACTAAAGGTCAAATTAGTAAACTTTGATACAATTGGTGATAATTTTGTTATTTATGGATTTGATTTTTACAAGGACAAAAAAAATCACTTATGTCAAAACCCGTATGTTGAATAATTCAAATATGACCTTGAACTTAATTTGACTTTGACCGTCAAGGTCAAATTATAGAATTTTGCTTAAATTATCATAACTTTGTTATTTATTGACAGATTTGATTCATATTTGGACGAAAATAACACTTATGACAAAACGGACATGTTGATTTATGACCTTGACTTTTATTTGGCCTTGACCGTCAAGGTCAAATTATTGAAAGTTGCTGAAATTGTCATAATTTTGTTATTTATTTATGGCTTTAATTCGCACTTGGACATATGAATAAATATGTTTAAACTAACAAGTTTTTTTTCAAATGATCAATTAAATAATTGTTGTAAGATTTACATTTGCCGATTTATGAATAAGACGCTCAACGAGCAGTTATAGTTAAATGACTGTAGCGAAGGAGGAACACCTTTGATTTTAATTCTATTAATTTAATCGAAATAGAATTAATTTCGAAAGTAAATATATAGAATTGGTTATAAAGAAGGTTAACGGTTAAAGGGTGGTTGAGTGTTGCTTACTTTATGCACAAATACATATTATTTCTCCGGTTTGAAACAATTTGACCGCTTTAAAAATTAATTTGGAATTCATTATAGTATTAAGACGTAGTAAAGCATATAGGAGAGTTCCAAATATTTTGAAGAAAACCTAATATAGTTCGTATATCAATTGTTTTAGGGGGTAAATGGTACGATACGTATTAATGGCGGAGGAATGTTACATGAGTTTGTTGTTTGTTTGCTCCAATAATGCATTGCATATGAAGCAGAGAATATACTTGTGTATGATAATAAAAGTAAAATAATATATTTTATAGTAAGGAGAAAATGATTGTGGTACTTTTACAAGGCCGCGATGGTGCGATTGTGAAAACGCGATGGCACGATGGTGAAAGCGCGATGGTACGATGGTGACAACACGATGGTACGATGATGAAAACGCGATGGTACGATGGTGAAATCGTAATGGTGCGATAGTACGATGGTGAAAACGCGATGTTTTATCGCGTTTTCACCATCGTACCATCTCGATTTCACCATCGCGCCCTCGCGTTTTCACCATCGTACCATCGCGCTTTCACTATCGTACCATCTTGTTTTCATCATCTTGCCATCGCGCTTTCACCATCGTACCATAGTTATTGAAACATACACAGTATGACAATTTGGTCAGAATAACCAGAAACAGATTAGACTAGAGTTCTCTCGTCACCAGATAGAAGTGGGCTTATTATATAGATCGGAACCTTTCATCCATTAGTTCGTACGAACTACTTACTTACTAATTAAGCGAAGAAAAGACCATTCCGACCATCACAAAGAAACAAGAATAAAGATCAACAAGGCAAAGGCAACGTTCACAGGACGCGGCCCCCGACACACTCAAGTAGGGCACCCAGAAGGCACCAAACAAAAACCTGGAGTGGACATAAGGGTGAAAGGAGTGGGACATGTAATGTGAAATAATATCAACTAAAACGGGCCGATAAGGGAATTAAAGGGATAAGGGCTGTAAGCGTGAAAAGGTGTGGGGGGGGGTAAAAATGGGTGAGAGGGGGGATTGAGAAAATACCTATCGTCAACGACAATCCAACAAGACGGACATCACAATACATGTAAACATCCAAAACAAGTAACAATACAGACATGAAAAACACGTGAAGAAACAAAGAGGGACGGTCAGTGGTAATTAAACCACTGGGGAGTTTAAACCGGTTTTAGGCGCGCCAAACCTCACTCTTAGCCTCAATATGTTCCTGAAGGACATAAAAGTGTAAATAAAATTAATCCCCGCCAAGTGAAATTCTAACAAAGGTCATGGTTACATTATACGAGATAAATGAAACACATACAAGTTGTATAGATTACAATTAGGCAGTCTTTTTTGTAGTGTCGAATGGACGGAGGCTAGCATGTTGGATGACATTCTGAATGAAAATGTTAACCGTTACGTCATACTCCACTCCTAAGATGGTGAATTAACAAAATAACAGAACTCCTAAGGAAAGCCAAAATCGACACAATTTAATATGTTACTGGCTTGGTTTGATTGAGCCTGTTCGTGAAAATTGCAAGCTACCGTCCACACACGCAGGCACTGACTTAAGCATTCAACATCTAACATGAACCTGCAAAATTTTAAATTTTGAATTATCGGAAGACATTTTGCCCCCCTCTGATATTTGATTTTAAGTAAGGTTGAATGGTAAGCAAGTTGTCCTGTGTTGCTGGTGTGTGTTTGAGAAAGCGTGCATTGACTGCGACCCTTTCTTAATGATCTTTTTTTTTCGTATTTGATCTTTTGATAATTAAAGATCTGTTGATATTTAAAAAGATATTGAATTGCGAATCAAATTACTGGTGTATTATACGGAAACAAAGCTTAAACTTTTTCAACTTAAACCCCTTCTTCAATACAAAAGCTATATGCGATGTTTAGGGTTAATCTAAAGGTTATGTACAAAACATTCGCAAATGAAAGAAAAGTTCTTTGCAAACAAATAAAAAGAAAAAGACTCATGTTATTTAGCTTATGTTAGTTTGGAGTTCCCTTAAATTCAACTGTTTAAAGAAATATGCCTGTTTTGAAATTCTAAATGATTTGCACCATTGAACAGGTATTCCTAATCGTGCTTCGTCAACAGATGTTTCATTTGTAGTTTCAAATTAAGTAGATATGTAATACCTGTAATTTTTACTATGTTTCACGCTAATGCTGATTTTCACTTATCTGCGATTGCCCATGAAATATCTGGTTTTAAGCGTATTTAGAACACGTTATTTTTAAATCGTACTTGACATAAATTTTTAAAATAAACATACCCCAACATTTTACTGGACGACTCTTGTTAGCATTTTTGTGCGTACGTAACTGAAGTTAAACCGATCTCTGTCTGATTCTAACTACATCAAGAGTAAATTAGTTATGTAAAATAATGGTACAAGTAATATTTCCCATTCAATCGTACATGTACCTTATTGAATATGACTAAGTTAACATTACAAAGTGCACCCAATCCCGTTTTGATACCCGGGAGAGTTGCTAGCCTAAATTCATTTGCGACATGGCAAATATACTAATAGACATTACATGACATGGACACTGTAGTTCATACATAATAAAATCAGTATTATCACCTTAACTCAAAGTTGTAAATAAGAATTTCCACTTGATATTATCATGTCTCGTAAGACTTCTCATTACCAGCTTTTTTACACCAAAAACAATTTTGAATCAACTTGAAATTAAAAATCATACGTTGATCACTTTGGGCTCTGTAACAACGTGCGGTTTTACAGGGTTCAAATGAGTAACACTTCGTTCATTATACATGTAAATTGATTTTATATTTATTTATGTTTATAATAAAACAGAAGACAAATATGAAAAACGTAGTAAAAATAAATTCGTAGGTCACTTTGCAGAATTAAAAGACAAGATATTTTTTATATATCATTATTTTTTATCATTTTCTGCGGGGTGGCAGGAGAAACGGAGTGAACGAATGATCTTGAACTTAACATACAAGTTATAAAGTTCCTTTAACATCATGCCGGGGAAAAAACAGTATCAATTCATTCGTATTTTATGATTTTTATTTATTGGAAAACATTTATATTTTGGACAAGAGACTGGGATATCTTACGAACAAGAACTGTTAACTTATTCGCATATCAATAGAAAAAGACAACTTGTTACGTTCATTGAACGCCGCCTTTCCTTGTTGATCTTGTTTATCATATTTTGTTATTTTCAAAAAATGCGTCAAGTAATAGAAAGAGCACCGAAACACGAGGCTATCTGGTTTGTACGAGGGGGCATAGCCCCCCGAGTATTAATCAGATTGCCGAGTGTTTTGGTGTTCTTTCTCTTTTGTATCATAGTCAAACATAAAAACACGTTCCCTAATGTCACAATATGAAACCCAGGCAAAAATGAACCAATGAACGAACATCTGAATATGATATTTCTGTCGCTTTCCCTTTCTCTGCCGTCACAATATGTAAACCCCAGCAAAAATGAGCCAATCAATGGGCATGCTCTGGAGTGCGGGTAACTAATACCCTCACTCCAGTTAACGCACTGTGCATGTATATGTATACGATTTAACCCTGACACATTTTCAACAGAAAGGTCTCCAAACTATGACACATTTAATAATTACCCAAGATTGTGACAGCAATTAAACATACATTTGATTTAAAATTTGTTCAAAATATCAAGAACGACCGGGCGCTGATACGGTGTTTTTCTGAAGTTGTTGACGCGAACTTGAAATTTGTAAAGAGGGGTTTGTTTTGAGGAAATGATTCCGCTTTGGTCATTAAAGCATGCACAATTGTGTAAACATTTACAGTCCGTACTTATTGCGGCATTAGCATTATGACGATCGTTAATGAAGCGTACGCAGTTCCACTAAAGAAACAAAACAGCCGGATGTAAACATATTTCTAAAGCAACATTTAAATTCTTAAAATGTCAAAAACCTTTAAAAATGTCTTTGTCTCTACTTTTAACATATATTTAAAGCTCTTTCTTTCAGTAAGATATTAATGGAGTCGATTTTTTTGTCGTCAAAAAAGCCGAGTGCACATACAGAATTACAGATGGCATTGTTTTATTACTGACGCTTTTAAATAACAAAGAACCAAAGAAACTATTGTTTGAAGTAACTAAAGGATCGAACAGTATCTTGTCCTTTCAAAATATCCCTCAAGCAGTACCCAAACTTGTTTTCGTCTTTATTATATTATTATACATTTTCTTCCAATATCCAGCTTTCATTATTTAACATTAAAGTTCGTGTGAGAAATGTCTAGACCAATCCTGAGGAAAAGAAATTGAAACATAAATACTTAACACTTTCATATTGACGCAAAAGTTTTGCTAATATAATTAGGTGTCAAATGTTTTCCCTAGTCGATTACCTCTCTACTATCGCAAGTGCTAAACGGCATCTAATGCCGATTCCTGAATTTTGAAAATTGAATTTTGCTTTTTTTTAAAGTCTGTAGTAATTATATACTCTGTCTTATTGTCCAGATATTAGTCAAGATCTTCAGGGTCCGATTAATGATGAGTAACGCATAATAAAACCATTTGATTATTTACGGCTCTTTACGTCTTTACGGCATTTGTATCGAAATGAGAATTGGTTCTTACTATGCCCTGTATTCTAAGAAATTTACTATTTGTACTGTGAGTAATGATATTTGCTAATTTTATGTCTTATATTCTAAGACATTTACTATCTTTGTGACTCTTGTTTTGAATGAAAGATCTAGTAATCCTTTTCGGGTTTACATTAATTGCTTTGCTCTGAAGGAAAAGTAAGGTTTATTCTGTTTTACAGCCTGTATGAGCCATCGAAATTAAGTATAAGTCCGCTTCTGATTAGTGCTTTTTTAACAAGTGAAAAGATCAGTTTCGTTTGAATCCCGAAATAACAAGGTTCGTGTAGGAACAGGGCGCTGTAACACCGCACTTTGGGGTCAAACGCACTTTGGGGTCCAACCCCAAAGTGCGTTACGTACTTTGGGGTCCGACCCCATAGTGCGTTACGCACTTTGGGGTCCAATTTCGACCCCAAAGTGCGTTAAACAGGTACATATGCATTTTTCAACATCAGGCAAACGACCGCACTTTGGGGTCATAGAAAATTAAAGTTCATTATGTTTTAAATAATATATTTTAGTCAAAGCCAATGGTAAACAAAAAAAATAAGGCATTAAATAGACACAAACATGTGCCCTGAATTATAGTAGAATCAATAGCGATTTAAATGATCTTGATTAGTAAGTGAAGAACTTTCACCAAATAAATCACCAAATAAAGAATTTGTATCAATTATTAAGCTTAAAATATTTTTTCTCAAACTTTCCTTTTTTTTAAAAAGAATGTACACCTTTCATTTACTCCATTGTTTTTAGCTAAATGCATTATTTTCCCGTTTTTTATTTACACATTTTTAAGAAATATGATAGTCTTAGCATAGACAAAGGTATAAATTCTGGGAAATCTTAGTAAGACATTTCAGTAAAAAATGTGCCTGATAATATGTTGAAAGGGCCATTTATTTATGTAGCTAAATGTGACATATAAGAAACTTGACTAGGTGTAGATGCGGCTTTAAGTAGTAGTCCGTACAGGCAGTACTAAAAATATCAACTATTTAAGTAGTCGCACATTAAGAGCGGAGCTTCAGAATAATGTAAAATTCTCTTTCGGGGTATAGAGGGAATTGTGGGGTATTGATCCCCCGAGGGTTAAAAATTACGTTTTAAAGGCACATTATGCTTTTATTTGTTTTTCTTAAAAGCTTTTTTTATTTTGATGTTCTTCTATATTATCCAAAAAATACACATTGGCCATTTACCTGAACCATCTTTTTCATCTGTTGCTTTTTGGCAATGATGAGTACAGTTATAGTGAATTAGTATTTTATATGGAAGTCAAATATTACAGTGTTCGTTTCTTTTATGACGAATAATATCACAGTTATCGCTACTTTATTCAGATAACAAGCATCTTACATTTCTCAGATACCATTATTTTAACATTATAAAATTCCTGTTTGCTCTTTCTTAAGAAGTATGTAAGATTTCCCATAAAAAGCCTCTGGCGAACGGTTGTTACGGAGCTTACAAAAACCCTTAAGTTTGTTGATAAGCTTAATAATGTTTTTGTAAAAATCACTATTTATAGTCCGATCGAAAAAAAATTTCACCAGAACATTGCAATAGAGTATATTTATTATAGTTCTTTGGAAAAAGACATTAACTGCATTTTTTTTTCATTTCCAACATATTTAAAATGGGGCTCAATATGGCACCAAAAGTTATCAAGTAAATGACTGACAGAACGGGATACTTTTCGCAGCATCTTTTAATTCTAGGAATACACAATTTCTGTACTAGAGTATTTTGAACGGTGGAATAAAAGTGACATTTGTATTTTTTTTATACTTTTTTTTTGTTTTTCGTACATATTTTTGTTTGTTTGTCGTAGATATTTTTTTACATGTAGTTTTGAATACATACTTTTTTTAGTTTTGCATACATATTCTTTTTTAGTTTGCATACACATTTTATTTTAGTTTTGCATACATATTCTTTTTTAGTTTGCATACATATTTTATTTTAGTTTTTTGTACATATTTTGTTTTTGTTGTTTCGTACATATTTTTACATGACGCCATTTGCAAAGTAGAGGTTTGGATAATTACACCATTTGTTAAACACCATTTTCAAACACTTCGCCATCTGTAAATTACAGTACCCCATTTGCAAATACCAACATTTTCGTTTTTTAGTATCCGCGGTAACCCAAAGAAAGGTTCTGCATATGGTCTCGTTGTGGTTAACATTTGTCACAAGGTGCCTTAAAATCCTTCATGGGGTTTCGGAGATAAGGCACGGATATGAAACCCAAGTCTTTATCCTTTGACCTGTAGCTGTGACCCCGACCTTGAGCCGGCACACCTGGCATAAAGTTCTGTACATTATCTGGATGTGCTAAGGAATTGACCTAAGTTTAATAATTCTCAATTCTCAGGGGGTGGGGTTGAGTGGAGACACTAATATAACAGTATATAATAATAAAAAAAACAATAATTAAATAAAAATACATGTAATATAAAAAAATGGGCCGAAAAGGGTCTGCCGAAACCAGACTTGCCCGGCCGAAAACGACTGGGCCGATTCCAAAAATGGGCCGAAATGTGACCTAACCACTCTGCTAGTTTTATACTCAACTATGGGCTTAGATTTGAAGGCTGTTTTGATTGGCTAAGATATGTATGAAAAACAAAAATAACATATGTACGAAAAACAAAAATAAAATATGAATGCAAAACTGAAAAAATATGTATGCAAAACTAAAATAAAATATGTATACAAAACTAAAAACAAAAAAAATGCAACTGTCACTTTTATGCCACCGTAATTTTGTTATATGAACACAATTTTAGATATTTCAAGTGGTAACATTAATGAAACTTTTATCACTTAAGCATCATAAAGTATTGACCGCCATCTTGAACTCCAACTCAAATATTCCAATGTCGCAGATAGAAAATAAGTCAGTACTCAGTATTTAAGCAGAACTCAGATGACACCTTTAGACCTCTTGAACCCAAAGTGCGTTGATATGTAGCATATTAACGCACTTTGGGGTCAATTTCTCGATTTTGATCCCAAAGTGCGTTTGACCCCAAAGTGCGTTTGACCCCAAAGTGCGGTGTTACAGGGCGCCGTAAAATGTTTCGTTAGTTAACTGCTATCTCATTGAATGAGTTTGATATTTATATTTTATATAACGGTCGAGCAAGGCATCGAATTGGTTTTCGTTTTCTGACGTGATTTCGTAGCAGAAAAAAGTTCTTTAGTATTTAATATATATAAATTGTTAATAGAAAATAATTAGTTTATAGTTTATTAGTTTATAGTAGTTTATAAAAGTTTCGACACATATGAAAATCAAAAGAAAGAAATATTTCGATACTTAAAATGCCTTCCAAATAGAAAATTTGATTTTGCAAATTAACAGTAACAAAAAGTAGAAAGGTAATGTGATAAACCCAATTAATAAGTGCATAAAATTTTCCCCTTCCCCGTCATTAGAGAAGTATAGACCATTAGATGACACAAGATCATCAAAACCTTTTTCTAAACAAGTTGTATAATGACAGTGATATGGTAGCATGGACGTGCATCACAAATAGTCGTAAAGGTCGTTTTGCTTTTTCCATATTATTGTATCTGTTGTTTCCCTTACCGTTTAACGCCCCTTTAATTAAGTTGCTCGGACGGACGAAATAAGACGACGGACGCACTCACATTGAATTTTGGCAAATAACAAGTACTAGTAAATGCCATGCATTTACAATTTCATATGATATCAAACTTTTGTGCGCTCGAGCATGCTTTAATAACGTCAATATTATAATTGCAAAAACGAACTTTCCCACGTGGCCTTTTGGTAAGGGTGTCTGCCTCTCAAGCCAGGAATCGTGGGATCGAGTCCTAACTGGGTCACGACCATGTTTCTTCTTCATATGACACCATAACTGGTTGGTTTAATCAAGCAGGCTCGAAAGTGGCAAATTGAGCTTAAATAATTAAATGTATGTTTCAACCAAACTTTTACCCGTCTTGCTCAACACCTTGTTGATCTAAGACCACTTTTTGGACACACTATATACTATCTTTATTTTTGTGATGACATAGTATGTTTTATGCAAATGTAACCGTCTTTGATTGATTGATAGTTGAAACAATGCAGGTGCATTTTAGAATAATAAGTCTCACTTTGAGCTCCCCCTCAATGATGAAATGTCGTCACGCCTGTAAATTATATGCTGTAAATTTTTATCTATCTGTTATGAAATAGTTAGCAACCTCACTTCATGCATTAACATCTGCAGAAGCGCCTACAAAAGCATTTTAAGATTTAATAACGTCCGTGGGCAATTTTAATGTGAGAATCGTAATAAATTTACACCGCTAACCGTTACTGATAAGAATAAGAAAGCCACCATGTTTGATTTGGAATTCAAATTCCTGTCACTACGTGACGCGTATCATGGCAAATGACTGTACTGCACGTGAAAAAATATAAAAAAAAAGATTTTTTTTTTCATTTTTAGTAGAAATTCAGTCTTTATCACCAAAAAACAAACAATAAAACTGTGTACTAAGTTCTATTTAGTTCTGTTTAGTTTTCCGGCGAACCAATACAATTTAAGTCATACAGCGCCGAAACAGGAACAGATGATTTTTAGCTACCTTGAGTGTTACAAACTTAAAGCATTATTAGTCGTCAAAACTGCCGCACCTGTTGGAGCTAAAGGATGCATACACTCCAGTTATTCGGACCCATTAAGTCCCCTCTTACGATCACACAGGGAATAAGCGGTAGTTGCAATTTCCATGCCTCAAATCTTTAAGACAACCCCTCAGGCACAAGGGGGGTCGTGTGGATTATGTGAAGTGAAAATGAGTCAATCAATATATTCACTTTTTTATGTTTGCTGTTATTCAAAATAACAGCAATGAAAACAATCATGAAATTTCTTTTATCAGACAACAGTATTTCATCCAGCGTTTCAGAAATTTGAAGAAATTTCAATAATTTTTAAGTAAGAACAGAAAATTATGCCATTGTACATAAAGTAGAGCTGAGTTTATCAAGAAAAGTGTACGGTGCAAAAAATGATAAACACTAGTTCTGTTAAATATTACAATTTCTTTGTCCTTCAACATTGTGTATTTGACCTTTCAGAAAACGTTTTCGAATTAAATAAAATTTAAGAACATATCTGAAAATGTTTTAATAAATATTTATATGCGCGTGATAAAATATATGCATATTTTATTTGACTTAAATAGAACAACCAAACATTTATTCAAAAATATTTTATTAAGTAAATGATTATTATGAAACACAAATCAGAAACAACCTTAACCTGTTTCATAACGACATGTTATATTCCGACAATTTTGCACAATTGTTCCATTGTGATAAAACAAACAAAAACAACTTTATGAAATACAATCTTTAATCTATCAAATTGAATTAAAAATTGGATATTTTCCACCAACAAACAGAAAACTAGGAAAAATAAAACAAAGCTTATTTTGATTTAGAAAATGTTTTAGATAAGAATTCCCTATTTCAAAAACAATCACTAACTGATAATGTAAAAGCGCAAAAAGGTATCGATGTACATTCATTTTCCCTTTTATCAAGATGACCTGATATTTGTAATAAAAGTAACTGGATAAATAGTTAATATGCAAGTCAGCCTTACGATGAAATAAATATGTATTCAACCCATTGATTACTTTTATATAACAATAGCTGACAAGAGGTGAACATACCAACCTAATTAATGATGCAGCAAAGACTATTCAATTGTGAAAATAAAAGCCTAGGGCTGTTTCTCGACTTTGTGCTTTACAAATCCGAATTATTTTATTAAGACACTAAAGCATTAACTATTATTAAGCCATTTATTTATGAGAATATTTGAATGTAGAATTGCAATGCTGCAATGATACAGCGGTTTATGTTTGTGAACGGTTTATATTTGTAAACACCGAAGTTCATAAAAAGAAATAATTGATCTTTCTATTTCATCCTTCTAATCAATCTTGATAATATACAAGTTTCAATAACCAGTATGTCCCTACATGAATAATTCTTACAGCTGTAGCTGAAATATAGTTTGCATGTTTGCAGATAGTATGGCCTTACACTTTACTCTTAGCCTGATAATATAGGACACATGATAAATCCTACCTTATAGTACACTGGATAATAGAAAAAAGGCTAAGTATGAAAAGAAATAATCACTACATTTGTCTTGAACTTGATTTTGACAAAAGAAAATTAAAAAGAGTTATAATCCGTGTGAAAATATAAAATAATAAAGCAAACATATATATTTTTATAGATATCAGATTTTGTCTCTGTCTTATACATTATAGATATTATTTTATTTTATGGAAAAAAAAATATTACGTCTATCTTGCATTTTAATTATCTTTAGAAAAAATCTAAATCAGTCCTCAGTTGCAATTTACTTGCCGCCAGCTAATTTAGTTTCAAAGCATGAA
The DNA here is from genome assembly GCF_026571515.1 of Ruditapes philippinarum. Taxonomy (NCBI): domain Eukaryota; kingdom Metazoa; phylum Mollusca; class Bivalvia; order Venerida; family Veneridae; genus Ruditapes; species Ruditapes philippinarum. The sequence goes on from NW_026859950.1 coordinate 28,055, forward strand.
TATACCGAAACAAGACTTGAAACATAAAACATGGAAGCAATTATTAATATGGTGGTACAATAATGGGCCATACAAATTGTACTTTATTGAGTATACACTAATACATTAATCTCAGTTTCTATGACAAAACAGTATTTCTTTGAAACACCAGAATTATGTGCAGAATATTTATTATTATCTGTTGTAGATGATATACTATGAACAAGTCTGAATAATAAACTAAAGTTTTAACAAATTAATCTAAATGAATCTTTATACTGCAAACTTCCTTTTTAATATATGAAAATTAAATTTCATTATAAATTGACAGCATCCGTGTATTGAAATATAAACGTCACGGCCATTTTTAATGAAAAGCGACGTTACAATCGTAAAGTATTTTAAATATCTATAACACCAAATATAAAAAACCACGGAATTCCTAGGCCAAATAAAATGTTGATGGCTCGATGAGATGGCTAAAGTATTTCCCCTGTTTTCAATAATAAATATAAAAAAACATCCTTTCGAATTTGCTTACCTGCAATATTTCACACAATTATAAAGAAGCATTTGTTTAAAAAGTACTTAATTACTTTATTGAAACTTTAAATAAAGCAAAGATAGTACTTAATATGTAAAGTGTATACCCCCCTTAGTCTAACATTGCATTTTTCAAGGCTGTAAATCATGATGTTATGATTATTTTTCAATTCTAAATTAAACAAAACATACTTTAAATAGAAAATTGTTATCTATTTATGGCCGACTGACAGCATTATCCGTCTAAATTGGAGTTGAGATTGTCAGTAAATTAACATTACCTTTGACGGATTTTATACGACTTGTAATAATGAAGACGAATGACTATATCATGGTTATCACTTCAAAGATAAATTGAGTAAAACTTTCTTTATTGTAGGAGTAATAAAAATGTCTATCTGCCTTTTAAGTTACAGCAACTTATTGCATATCAAAGTCTGCATATTAATTTTAAAATAAAGGGAAACTACCATTAGAAATAAGAACAGTATTGCGTTCCATATATTTTGATTTCATAAATCCATCAAAGACGCAAATGTAATTAAACTAGAAATTTGATGATACAATTTTGATTGTATAGTTAAACGATTTTATATTGGTAAAAAGCATCCCATATGTTTTTGTAATCATGTGTGTTGAATATGAACAAATCAGTATTAATCTGTAAAATAATAAATAAATAAATAAATAAATAATACTATAAAAGTGGAATGTCAAACAGCACAATTGTTAAAATTGCAGACTCGAGAAGATAAAGTCTGTTCATGGACAGTAAATGTAAATGCAAGCTACCGTCCACCCCCCCCCCCACACACTTGCACCTGCTAAACAATATTTTACATTTATGGAATAAAGAAACGTCTGCGCAGAACACAAAATTTGTAATGTTTTTTTACTTTTAATGTTATGTCATAAACATCAAGGTTGTCTTGATATTAGAAATGGTTAGCGCAAAGACAGAAAAACGGTATTATTTCAATATTTTTTTTTGCTCTGCTCCACTTGCTTGTACTGACTCGCAGCTAGCTAAAATTCAATGTTACTAGACCAAAACAGCACCAGTTACTTATATTAAGAAATCACAAAACTGCTGTTTTCACTTACGTTTTGAGTACTAAACTATATATATGAACCTGTCTTGAACAATCGAAAAAGCATATCTGTTAAAAATCATATGGTAACAGGAGTTTTGTTCGTTTATTTTTCTTGAAATACTTCTAGTTTATAAAGCACAAAACGTTTTCAAATATTTATGTTCAGTGGCGTTCATTCAATTTTGTCAACTATATGTTTCCATAAATTACGTAATATTGTACTCCTTTGGAAATTTTAAAGGTAGTAGTACATAATTTCGTATATTTCCTCTGTTTTTTGGGGGTTTTTTTTACTATCCAATATTTCGTGTTATAAAGGTTTTTATGGAAGCATATTTAAGCTTCACAAGTATATACTCAATAAAGTCCAAAACATTGAGATTCTGTTATGGTTCAAGGAAAGATAGTAAAGAATTAGGTCAGTCAATTACGATTGCTTCCATTGGTAGTTTTTCTCCGGCTTAAATCTGTTGACGTCACCCTGTGATATGCAGGCTTTCAAAACGCTTGATTTCCTGTGAATGTTGTTCGTTTCTTTAATGAAATAAAATAAAATAATGATATCTAATCTGTTAGCTCTTTTGGTGCTTGGAAAAGTTGTAGATAGAATAGAGAAAATGAGAATCCTTTAACAAAGCCCAACATGGCTAAATTGAAAATGTTGCAGGCTCAGTTTGATTGAGCCTGTTCATTGACCGTATTGTCAAGTGCAAACTATTGTCCACAACCCCTAGCACCGGCTTAAGGAGAATCCAACATTTAAACATGAAAATGATGAAATTTTGAATTTTAAAATATCAGATTACATGAACAATCAAAATAACTTTTGTCTCATAATACATTGATATTTAATCGTATGAACGGCCCTAGTGAATGTTTTTAATTTGATTCTATTTTCAATTGAATTAAAAAGGGTAAAAAAATGATACACAGCATAATAAGTTGACTGAGTACATAACTTTTCTATTTGTTTTGTAGGTTGCAAAGTTCTGAAATTATGTATGTGAAACATGTCACGTACGCAGTTCGAGATACTTTTATTATTATAGCACCTTAATTTGTTCTTGTAAATTGAACATATTAATAAGTCTTCTGTCGTCACTGTTATAAAACAGTAACTTATAAAATAACACGACTAAATGATGAAAATAGTTGTTTGATGTTTTTGTTGTTTTCGCTGTATTTTTTTATTTTATTTTATTTTTTTATTGTATGAAATATCTATCAAACTGTAAACAAACTTGTTATAGATATAAATTGATGTTTCATGGTCATAAAGTGCTCAAAATGCAATAATCTGAATATGTCAAATATAAAAATGTAAACTGTGTCAGGGCTCGTGCAAGTTGCCATGCGATTGACAAGTATTCAATTTGTTTCCATCAATAATAAATCTGAATTGTCTCCCTATGTGTGTGAGGATTCAACCCAGTTGAGAGATACAAACTTGCACGCAAAAACGTTACCAACGACGCCTGGGTAAGTCCCTGTCTTTCGAAAGGTCCGATTAGAAATAGGTGACAAGCTTTGTGTAACTTAGAGAACCATCCTTGTTTATGATTTAACTGAAAAACAAGAATAATAAAATTTTCATCTTAAAAACTGTCACCCGTAAATAAAAGAAAATGAAAGTGTAAGAATTCATACCATGAACATTTCAATTTCATGGAAGTCATATAACACTTTGAGAGATCATTTATTTAACGCAGGATCGTCGATAAGTATATGAAATTAGTAAGTACAACGATTATGCATATTTTCTAAAAGGAAACTAGATTAATACGCGAACATCATAGATTAACATATTACAAAATAAGAAATGATTTCCACTCGAAAAAACAAAACGCTTGATATTATTACACAATCATTGACAAGTGAGCCATTGTATATGATGTGATATTCACCGGCAGATGACATATTGGCCGAGGCGATACCCGAAGTCAATATGATTTTATGTCGGTGAATATCACATCATATTTAATGGCTCACTAGTCAATTTTAATTGTTTATTATATGAATAGGCAATGCACAAAAGTAAGCCTTATGAGAAGATACAAAACACAATCTTTGCCTGTTGTCATTGAAGCGCGGGAAAAAATACACACCGTTAACAAGATGACGTAAGGCATTTAAAGACTACGCAAACGCTGCGCAAACAAAATAAATTCTAGCTTATACACAGCATTGCGGGGCAGCTTTTAACTATTATAGTAAAGTTATGATATTTCAAACGAGAATGATGACATAAAGAACAAAACGCAACACTTATTTATTCTTTTTTGCGCACACGTTATTAACAGTCTACGATGTATGGTCATTGTTTGGACCAATGAGATTAAGCTATATTTAGATCATATAATAATGTGAAATAATATGCATTTCATTAAGATAATAATTACTATTATGATAACAACGATGGTGGCGGAGGTGACAATAATTATTGTTGATTATAAGAGATAATGATCATGACAACGATATTGATTACAAGGATGATGATGATGATGATGATGATGATGATGATGATGATGAAATTATGACTTCGATGATGATGGTGGAAGTGACGATAAATTTTATAAATATCGGTGAAATCGAGACCTATTATTGCGCGCCCCTCATGTCTTACTCATAGACCTAGCAACCTCATTGATAATACGAGTATTCTAAAATCCCTAGTGAAGCATGTACCGTATCTTTTTGAGAGACACTACCGATTTTCTCAAACAGATACCAAAAACTGAAACAAGTGATACACTACTAGTGTCCTTTGATGTGGAATCCTTACACTCCAACATATGCACATCTCTTGGAATTGAAGCAGTTTATTACTGGTTGGATAAATATTTTGATGAAATGCCGCAACGATTTTCAAAAGAATTTATAATTGAGTCACTAGTAGTCATACTTGATAACAATACATTTCAATTTAATAACGAATTTTATCGCCAAATAAAAGGAAGTGCTATGGGAACGAAGGTAGCTCCGACTTATGCAACACTAACGATTGGCTACTTAGAACAAAAACTTTACAATCAAGTCAAAGATCAATTTGAATTAGAATTTTCAGTTCAATTTCAATCACTCTGGAAAAGATTCCTTGATGGCTTTTTCATAACTTGAACTAAATCAAAACATGAGCTTGAAACACTTCATAATTTACTTAACGGCTTGCACGAATATATAAGATTCACCATGGATGTAAATGAAATACAACTACCATTCCTAGACTGCATGGTTATGAAAAATGGAAATACTATTGAAACAGATGATATATTTTACAAACCAACAGACAGCAAAACATACCTTCTATTCACAACATGCCATCCAAAATATACCAAAGTCAGTATACCATTTTCTCAAGCAAGACGTCTAAGGACCATCATTTCAAATGACCATACTTTTCAACAACGAGCAGTTGAACTCGAAGAATACCTTATGAAACAAACAAAACCTAAAACACTTATCCAGGCTGGCATACAAAGAGCAAAGTTATTAGACAGAATTAACCTTATCAATGAAGTGAGAGTAAGAGACAACGAAGACACAATAGCTTACGTGAGCACCTTAAACCCAATAAATCCGGAAATCTTTGGCGAAATCAGACGCGACATAGATATTTTAAAGAGAGACAGTCAAATGAGAAATGTATTAGACAATTACACAATAATCAAAAGCAAACGTTAACCACCTAATTTAAAAACCTTATAACTAGAACAAAATTTGAAGAAAACAAAACGATATCAAAAGTTACCCGTTGTAACAGACCGAATTGTGTTTTATGCAGCTACCTAATGGAAGGAGACTGTTAAACAATCAAATGTAGAAAGATCTATTTCAACACTGCACAAGGAACATTTATCACGTTTTAATATTAATACTTTAATGTCCTAAAACTAACAAAGGCTATATCTTTCCTTCTTCAACCATAAACTTCTATGTTCCTACGAAATATGTGTACGAAATATGTGTACGTCAGAGTCCGACATGATCCAAACAAAATTTCCTATTGTAATTGTACATGAGTGTAACATTTTAATAAAATATTCTCCCCCCTGTGTTTACATTCTGAAATCTGCAATTACTCCGTATCGTACCATTTCACTTCGCTTAAAAACGCATCGTACTCCTATACGTTCTGCTCCCTGTTTAAAGGTCTGTACAATTCATTAATGCTTTGCCACACCATCTTGAGCACTTCTTTGGTAAAGCGGGCTGTATACGAATACGACATATATTATTGAAACATACAAACATTTAAAAATTTGAACATGATGTAATATTTCTCGTTTAATCGTACATGTACCTTGAAGAAAATGACTCAGTAAAGGTTACATAGTGCACCCAATCCTGCTTTGATACTTGGGAGACTTGCTAACTAATTCATTGACGACATGACAAATATACTAATAGGCATTACGTGACATGGACACTGTAGTTCATTCATTATAAAATCTGTATTATCACCTTAACTTAAAGTTGTAAATAAGATTTTCCTATTGATATTATCATGTCTCGTAAGACCTTTGAATAATACCGGCTTTTTTACATCAAAACATGACATTTGAAAATCATACACTGATCACTTTGGGCTCTGTAACAACGTGCGGTGTTACAGGCAAAAGTGACACCGATACTAAAGTTCGTTCAAAATACATGTATATTAATTTTGTATTTATTTATATTTATAATAAAACAGAAAACAAATATGAAAAACGTACTTAAAAATAAACTCGAAGGTCACTTTGCTTAACCAAAAGACAAGATAATTGTTCATTTTAATTATATATTATTATATTTTATTATTATTTTATTGCAGGGGGAGGACCTATGATTTTGAATCCATCACACAGGTTATTAAGTTCCTTTAACATCATGCCAGGAAAAAAAAGTATCAATTCATTGTATTTTATATTTTTTATTTCATGGAACATATTTAAATTTTGGACAAGAAACTGGGATATCTTACAAACAAGAACTCTTATCTTGTTAACTTATAAGCATATCAAAAGAAAAAGACAACATTTTATTTTTTAAAATGTGTCAGTAAATAATTAGGCAACTTTGTGATGGCAATAAAACATGCTTTTGATTTAAAATTTGTTCAAAATGTCAAGAACGGCCGGGCACTGACACGGTGTTTTTCTGAACTTGTTGACGCGAACTTGAATGTGAAAAGAGGGGATTGTTTCGAGGAAATATTCCGCTTTGGTCATTAAAATATGCTAAAATGTGTTCACATATACAGTTGGTACCTCTTGCGGGAGCTATTAGCATTATGACGACCGTTAATGAAGCGTACGCAATATCACTAAGAAACAAAACAGCCGGATGTAAACATATTTCTAAAGCAACATTTTTAAATGTCAAAAACCTTTAAAAATTTCTTTGTCTCTACTTTTAATTTATATTTAAAGCTCCTTTTTTCAGTAACATATTAATGAAGTCGAAGTTTTTGTTGTCAAATACACATACAGAAGATGTTGCTTTTATTACTGACACTTTAAAATTATACATAACTAAAGCTTCAAACATGGAACTATTGTTTGCACTATCTAAAGGATCGAACAGTATCTCGTCCTTTCAAAATAGCAACCAAGCCATACCGAAACTTGTTTTCGTCTTTATTATAAAACTATATATGTTCTTCCAATATCCATTTTTCATTATTTAACATGAAAATTTGTGTAAGAAATGTCTTGACCAATCCTGAGTTTTTCCATGTTAACATGTGGTCTTTCACCTAATTTTGGTGAAAAATTGTTGTTTTGTAACATTTTTAATCTTTTTAGTTAACCCTTTCCTCATGAGCATATTGTGAAAAATGGCCGTTTTCATTGAAAAGCCTCCTGTTACAAGTTCAAACTGCTATGAAACTATGAAAAATGCTTCAATACTAATCAATCTTGGCACAAATGTTGACTGGACCATTGCCTTTGTAACGACTTGCTCAGTCTTAAATTTATCTTACAAACAAGAACTCTTATCTTGTTAACTTATAAGCATATCAAAAGAAAAAGACAACTTTTTATTTTTTAAAATGTGCCAGTTAACAATTACGCAAGTCTGTGATGGGAAAAAAAGCATACTTTTGATTTAAAATTTGTTCAAAATGTCAAGAACGACCGGGCACTGACACGGTGTTTTCCTGAACTTGTTTGTGAAAAGAGGGGATTGTTTCGAGGAAATATTTCCGCTTCGGTCATTAAAATTCACATATACAGTCTGTACCTCTTGCGGGCGCTATTAGCATTATGACGACCGTTAATGAAGCGTACGCAATATCATCAAAGAAACAAAACAGTCGGATGTAAACAACATTTTTTTAAATTGTTAAAGATTTCTTTGTTTTTATTTTAAATTTATATTTAAAGCTCTTGCTTTCAGTAACATATTAATGAAGTCGAATTTTTTGTTATCATAATAGCCGAGTACACATACAGATCACTTTGCTTTCATTACTGACACTTTAAAATTATATATAACTAAAGCTTCAAACATGGAACTATTGTTTGCAGTATCTAAAGGATCGAACAGTATCTCGTCCACCAAGCCGTACCGGACCTTGTTTTCGTCTTTATTATATTATTATATATGTTCTTCCAATATCCATTTTTCATTATTTAACATTAAAATTTGTGTGAGAAATGTCTTGACCAATCCTGAGGAAAAGGAATTGAAACATAAATACTTAACACATTCATATTGACGCAAAAGTTGTGCTTATATAATCAAGTGTCGAATGTTATTTCCAAGTCGATTACCACTCTACTATCGCAAGTGCTAAAGATTGCTGAATATGAAAATTGAATTTTGCTTTTATTTTTTCTCATAAAAGTCTGTAGTAATTACATGTATATATTCTGTCTTATTGTCAAGATATGAGTCAAGATCTTTAGGGTCCGATTAATGATGAGTAACACATAATAACCTTTTGATTATTAACGGCTCTATACGTCTTTACGGGATTGTATTGTAAGAAATGAGAATTGGTTCTTACTATGTCCTGTATTCTAAGAAATTTACTATTTGTACTGTCAGTAATGATATTTGCTATTTTTATGTCTGATATTCTAAGACATTTACTATCTTTGTGACTTGAATAATAGATCTAGTAATCCTTTTCGGGTTTACATTAATTTCTTTGCTCTGAAGGAATAGTAACGTTTAATCTGTTTTACAGCGTGCATGAGCCATCGTAAGTAAGTATAAGTAATGGGAAATATTTATTTACAGTACGTTATAGAAGTTTCGACACGTATGAAAATCAAAAGAAACATTTCAATACTTAAAATGGCTTCCAAATAGAAAATATGATTTTGCAAATTAACAGTCACAAAAAGTAGAAAGGTAATGTGATAAACCCAGTTAATTGATTAATATCAGTTGCAAGAACTTGTTTCCCAATCGAGCTTAAATAAATATTTTGAAACCAATTACGAACTCACCCACGTGGCCTAGTGGTTAGGGTGTCTCAAGCAAGGGATCATTGGATCGAGTCCTAACTTGGCCACGACCATGTGTCTTCGTATGACACCATAACTGGTTGGGTTTAATTAAGCGGGCTTGAAAGTGGCAAATTGAGCTTAAATAAATAAATTTATGTTTAAATCAAACTTTTACACGTCTTGCTCAACACCTTGTTCATCTTATTACACTTTTTGAACACACTATATACATGTATTTTTATTATTGTGATGACATGGTATGTTTTATGCAAATGTAACAGTTTGATTGATAGTGGAAACAATGCAGGTGCATTTTAGAATAATAAGTCTCACTTTGAGCTCCCCCGCAATGGTAAAATGTCGTCACGCCTGTAAATCATATGCTGTCAATTTTTATCTATCTGTTATGAAATTGAGGTTAGCAACATCACTTCATGCATTAACATCTGCAGAAACGCCTTCAGAAGCATTTAAGATTTAATAACGTCCGTGTCCAATCTTAATGTGAGAATGCGTAATAAAATTACACCGTTAACCGTTACTGATAAGAAAACGAGGAAAAAAATTCAACAGAGCGTTTGTTTAGAAAATGTTTTAGATATGAATTCCCTATTTCAAATACAAACACTAACTTATAATGTTAAAACGCAAAAAGTTTCAAACTGGCAGGTATTGATGTACATTTCATTTCCCTTAAATCAAGATGACTGATATGTCTAAATAAAAGTAGCTGCTTTGATTGAAGTAAAAAATAGTTACTATGCAAGTCAGCCTTACGATGAAACAAATATGTATTCAAAACATTGATTACTTTTATATAACAATAATTGACAAAAGGTGAACACTCCAACCTAATTAATGATGCAGCAAAGACTATTTAATCGTGAAAATGAAAGCCTAGGGCTGTTTCTCGACTTTTTACTTTACAAATCCGAATTAAACTAAAGCATTAATTATTATTTAGCCATTTATTTATGAGAATATTTGAATGTACAATTGCAATGCTGTAATGATACAGCGGTTTGTGTTTGTGAACGGTTTATGTTTGTAAACACCGAAGTTCATAAAAAGGAATAATTGTCCTTTTTATTGCATCCTTCTAATTAATCTTTATAATATACAAGTCAGTTCACTAACCAGCAAGTCCTTAGTTCATTAGCCTTGCAATTGGAAAATAAAAGAGTTATACTGTGTGTGATCCATATAAAATAATAAAGCAAACATACATATATTATAGGGGATATTAAGATATTGTCCTTTCTCATACCTTTTTCAAAATATTATTTTATAGAAAAAAACTACTACGTCATATTTTAATTTTATTATTTTAAAAAGTTCTAAAAATGAGTTCTCACTTGCAATTTACTTGTCAGCTAATTTAGTTTTAAAGCTTAAATATGCCGAAAGAAGACTCGAAACTTAAAACTAAAAGCAATTATAAGTATGGTTGTACAATAACGGTCCATACAAACTATGTTTTATGAAAGTGCGATACACTAATACAGTAAACGACAAAACATCATTTCTTTGAAACACCAGAATTAAGTGCAGAATATATATTACATATGTACATCTGCTGTAGATAATATACTATGTACAAGTCAGAATATATACCTGTATGTACCTGTCTTGAACAATCGAAAAAGCATATCTGATAAATACAGCAGTTTGTTCGTTTATCTATTCTTTAAAAACTACATAACCCCTTAGTTTAACAAACATCAATTTATAAAGCACAAAATGTTTTCAAATATTATGATACGATGGGCGTCCATTCGATTATGTCAACTATATGTTCCATACCATAGATGTACGCTTGTACTCCTTTAAAAGTTTTATAGGTATTGGTCATCGCAAAGTTCGTTACATCAGTGCATTCTGTTTCTTATTCTAATATATATATTGACTATACAATAGTACGTGTTATTCAGGTCTTTATGGAGGCATATTAATGCTTCACAAGTAAAGTAAACACATCGGGATTCTGTTATGGTTCAAGGTAAGATAAAGGTAAAGAATTCGGTCAGTCAAAATAACGACTGCTTCCATAGGTAGATTTTTTCTGCGGCTTAAATCTGTGTGTTGACGTCACCCTATGATATGCAAGCTTTCATAACGCCTTATTCCCTGTAAGTTTTATTCCTTTTTTTTAATAAAGTAAAAATAATTATATCCAATCTGGTAGCGCTTTTGGTGCTTAAAAAAGTTGTATATAGAACTGAGAAAATAAGAATCCCATAAGAAAGCCATACACGGCAAAATTGAAAATGTTGCAAGCTCGGTTTGATTGAGCTTGTTCATGGACGATATTGTCATGTGCAAACTACAGACCACGCCCCTAGCACCGGCTTACGCAAACTCCAACATTTAAACATGAAAATTGGGAAATTTTGAATCTAACATGAGATTACACGAATAGTTCAAATAACATTTATTTCATAATACGTTGACATTTAATGTATGAACGACCCTTGTGAAGTTTGTAGATTTGGTTGACTGCGTACGTTACTATTCTATTTCTTTTGAAGGTTGCAAAGCCCTGAAATTATGTATGTGAAACATGTCACGTATGCAGTTCGAATAACTTTTATTATTATTACATCTTAACTTGTTCTTGTAAATCGGACTGACATATAATAATTAGTCCTCTGTCGGCACTTTTATAAAAAGTAACTTGTAAAATAGCACGACTTAAAAGTGAAAATAGTTGTTTGTTGTTTTCTTAGTTTTTTTGTTGCTGTGTTTTTTTCCCATTTTTTTTATTGTATGAAATACCTATCAAACTGTATAGAAACTTGTTATAGATATATAATGATCGTTTATGGGGTCATAAACTGCTCAAAATGCAATATTCTTAAACTGCTCAAAATGCAATATTCTTAATATGTCAAATATAAGAATGTAAATTGTTTCAAGGCTCGTGTAAGTTGTCATGCGATTGACAAGTATTTAATTTGCTACCATCAATAGCAAAAACTTAATTGTCTCACTATGGCGAGCGAAATTTGATTAATGATATATATGCCAATTAAGGAACATAATTACAGATAACATGTGTGTGGAGATTCAAGCCAGTTGATACAAACTTGCACCAAACTGTAACGGCGGCGGCGACGTCGACACCTGGGTAACTCTCTGTCTTTCGAAAAATCAGGCTAGAAATAGAATAAGTATTGTGCAACTTTGAGAACCATCCTTATTTTCGATTTAATTGGAAAACAGGAATAAGGCAATTTTCATCTTTAAACTCGTCATCCGTAAAACAATCAAGAAAATAGTGTAAAAATTCATACCATGACAATTTTGTGGAAGTCATATAACACTCTGAGAGATCATTCGTTAAATGCAGGATCGTCATGATAAATGTATTGCGTCATTTGTAATAATAATTACCATTATGATGATAATAATGGTGACAGAGGTGAGTATAATTATTGTTTATTTTAATGATGATGGCAACAATGATGATACAAGAATGATGATTACAAGGATGATAATGACTAATATCATGACTTCGATGATGGTGGTGGAAGTGATGTTAAAATTTTGATTTTGATCATGATCGAGGTGAAAACAATTATGATTTTGATAATGATTGAACGTTATCCTAACTTATCAAAGCTGATCACAATATTTAACCATGTCATTTCAAGAAGAGGATAACTGTTTTATGAATTTTTTTATACATGTAAATTTTTTTTTTATTATTATTTTATTGCAGGGGGGATGATCTTGAATCTTACACACAGGTTATTAAGTTCCTTTAACATCATGCCGTGAAAAAACAGTATCAATTCATTCTTATTTTTTATTTAAACACATTTATATTTTAGACAAGAAACTGGGATATCTTACAAACAAGAACTCTTATCTTGTTAACTTATAAGAATATCAAAAGAAAAAGACAACTTGTTATTTTATTAAAATTACTAAGTACCCAAGTTTGTGAAAGCAATACTTTTGATTTAAAGTTTGTTCAAAATGTCAAGAACGACCGGGGGCTGACACGGTGTTTTTCTGAACTTGTTGACGCGAATTTGAAATGTGTAAAGATTGTTTCAAGGAAATTATTCCGCTTTGGTCATTCAAATATGCTAAATTGTGTTCACATTTACAATCTGGACGCTTTAGATTATGAGGACCGTTAATGAAGCATACGCAATATCACCAAAGAAACAAAACAGCCGGATGTAAACATATTTCTAATACAACATTTTTCAAATGTCAAAAAATTTTTTAAAAAATTCTTTGTCTCTACTCTTAACATATAATTGAGCCGTGCCATGACAAAACCAACATATTGCGTTTGCGACCAGCATAGATTCAAACCAGCCTGCGAATTCGCGCAGGGTGATCAGGATCTATGCTGTTTCTCTACTTGTTATACGGTTTGTGAGCGAACAGCATGCAATCTGATCAGACTGCGCGGATGCGCAGGCGGATCTGGATCTATACTGGTCGAAAACGCACTATGTTGGTTTTGTCATGGCGCGGCTCATATTTGAAGCTCTTTCTTTCAGTAAGATATTAATGGAGTCGAATTCTTTTGTCGTCAAAATAGCCGAGTACACATACAAATGACGATGTTTTTATTACTGACGCTTTAACATTACAAATAACTAAAGTTTTAAGCTTCACACAAGAAACTATTGTTTGCAGTAACTAAGGGATCGAACAGTATCTTGTCCTTTCAAAATATCCACCAAGCAGTGTCCAACCTTTTTTTTGTCTTTATTATATTATTATGTAACATTTCTTCCAATATCCAGCTTTCATTCTTTAACATTAAAATTTGTGTGAGAAATGTCTTGACCAATAATGAGGAAAGGAATTGAAACATAAATACTTAACACATTTTGACGCAAAAGTTGTGCTATATAATCAAGTGTCGAATGTTTTTTTCCTAGTCGATTACCACTCTACTATTGCAAGTGCTAAAGGACATCTAATGCCGATTGCTGAATATGAAAATTGAATTATGCTTTTATTTTTTCTCATAAAAGTCTGTAGTAATTATATACTCTGTCGTATTGTCAAGATATGAGTCAAGATCTTTAGGGTCTGATTAATGATGAGTAACGCATAATAAAACCATTTGATTATTTACGGCTCTTTACGTCTTTACGGCATTGTATCGTAAGAAATGAGAATTGGTTCTTAAGATGTCCTGTATTCTAAGAAATTTACTATTTGTACTGTAAGTAATGATAATTTGCTTATTTTATGTCTTATATTCTAAGATTTGTGACTCTTGCTTTGAATGAAAGATCTAGTAATCCTTTTCGGGTTTACATTAATTGCTTTGCTCTGAAGGAATAGTAAGGTTTAATCTGTTTTACAGCGTGTATGAGCCATCGAAAGTAAGTATAAGTCCGCTTCTGATTAGTGCTTACTTAACAAGTGAAAAGATCAGTTTCGTTTGAATTCCGAAATAACAAGGTATGTTCGTATATGAAAACGGCACCGTAAAATGTTTCGTTAGTTAACTGCTATCTCAATGAATGAGTTTTCTATATTTATATAAAGGTCGAGCAAGGCATCGAATTTGTTTTCGTTTTATGACGTGATTTCGTAGCAGAAAAAAGTTCGTGATTATTTAATATTTCTAAATTGTTTATGGAAAATAATTATTAACTTAAGTTTAAAGAAGTTTCGACACGTACGAAAATCAAAAGCAAGAAAATTTTTATACTTAAAATGCCTTCCAAATAGAAAATATGATTTGGCAAATAAACATAACAAAAAGTGAAAGGGAAATTTAAAACCCAATTAATAATGCATAAAAAATTCCCCTTCCCCCCCCATTAAGAAATTAGACCATTAGATCACAAAACATCAAAAAACCTTTTTTTAAACAAATGTATAATGACAGTGATATGGGGGGCATGGGCGTGCATCACAAATAGTCTAAAGGGGGTTTTTCTTTTTCATATTTTTTATCTGTTTTTCCCTACCCTTTTAACCCCCTTTAATTAAGTTGCTGGCGGGCAAAAAAAAGACGGGCCATCACATTTATGTTTTGGCAAAAAACAATACTAGTAAATCCATGCATTTTCAATTTATATGAATAAACTTTTTTGCGCTAGAGACGCTTTAATAACGCAATACGGTATTATAATTGCAAAAACGAAATTTCACCCACGTGGCCAGTGCTTTGGTGTCTTTTCAAACCCGGGATATTGGATCGGTCCTAACTTGGTCACGACCATGTGTCTTCATATGACACCATAACTGGTTGGGTTTAATCAAGCAGGCTTGAAAGTGGCAAATTGAGCTTAAATACATAAATGTATGTTTAAACCAAACATTTACCCGTCTTGCTCAACACCTTGTTGATCTTATTACACTTTTTGGACACATTATATACATGTTTCTTTATTATTGTGATGGCATGGTATGCTTTTTATGCAAATGTAACCGTTTGATTGATAGTTGAAACAGTGCAGGTGCATTTTAGAATAATAAGTCTCACTTTGAGCTCCCCCGCAATGGTAAAATCTCGTCATGCCTGTAAATCATATGCTGTAATTTTTTATCTATCTGTTACGAAATAGAGCAACCTCACTTCATGCATTAACATCTGCAGAAGCGCCTACAAAAGCATTTTAAGATTTAATAACGTCCGTGGGCAATTTTAATGTGAGAATCGTAATAAATTTACACCGCTAACCGTTACTGATAAGAATAAAAAGCCCCCTAATGGGGAAATAATTCAAAATTTCCTTCACACGTGACACAAAGACTACAGGGAAATGACTTCTGCA
The DNA here is from genome assembly GCF_026571515.1 of Ruditapes philippinarum. Classification (NCBI taxonomy): domain Eukaryota; kingdom Metazoa; phylum Mollusca; class Bivalvia; order Venerida; family Veneridae; genus Ruditapes; species Ruditapes philippinarum. The sequence continues at coordinate 43,877 of NW_026859950.1, forward strand.
CGTGAAAAAAACCCAGATTTTTTTCATTTTAGTAAATATTCAGTCTTTATCCTTCCGAATTCAACCAAAACAGAAACATAAAACTGTGTTCGATTGTGACATTTTGTGAAGTTCTATTTAGTTCAGTTTGGTTTTACGGTGAACCAATACAATATAAGTCATACAGCGCCGAAACAGGAACAGATGATTTTTAGCTACCTCGAGTGTTACAAACTTAAATCATTATTAGTCGTCAAAACCGCCTCACCTGTTGGAGCTAAGAGATGCATACACTCGGACCCATTAAGTCGCCTCTTACGATCACACAGGGAATAAGCGGTAGTTGCAATTTCCATGCCTCAAATCTTTAAGACAACCCCTCAGCCACAAAAGGGATCGTGTGGATTATGTGAAGTGAAAATAAGTCAATCGTTATATTCACTTTTTATATTTTCTTTTATTCAAAATAACAGCAATGAAAACATTCATGTATTTTTTTTTTATCAGACAACAGCTTTTTCATCCAGCGTTTCAGAAATTTGAAGAAATTTCAGAAATTTTTAAGTAACAAAAGAAAATTATGCCATTGTACAAAAAGTAGAGCTGAGTTTATCAAGAAAAGTGTACGCTGCAAAAAAAAAGATAAACACTAGTTCTGTTAAATATTACAATTTCTTTGGCTTTTAACATTGTGTATTTGACCTTTAAGAAAACGTTTTCGAAGTAAATAAAATTTAAGAACATATCTGAAAATGTTTTAATAAATATTTATCTGTGCGTGATAATATATAATGTATGCATATTCTATTTGACTTAAATAGGACAACCAAACATTTATTCAAAAATCCTTTTCTAAGTAAATGATTTTATGAAACACAAATCAGAAAGAACCTTAACCTGTTCAATAACGACATGTTATATTTCGACAATTGTACAAGTGTACCATTGTGATGTCGACAAATAAAACAAACAAAAACAACTTTATGAAATACAATCTTTAATCTATCAAATTGAATTAAAAATTGAATCAACAAACAGAAAACGAGGAAAAATAAAACATAGCTTATTTTTATTTAGAAAATGTTTTAGATATGAATTCCCTATTTCAAATACATTCACTAACTAATAATGTTAAAACGCAAAAAGTTTCAAACTGGCAGGTATTGATGTTCATTTCATTTTCCCTTTTATCAAGATGGCCTGATATTTGTAATAAAAGTAGCTGCTTGATTGAAATTAGATAAATAGTTAATATGCAAGTCAGCCTTACGATGAAACAAATATGTATTCAAAACATTGATTGCCTTTATATAACAATAATTGACAAAAGGTGAACATTCTTACCTAATTAATGATGCAGCAAAGACTATTTAATCGCGAAAATGAAAGCCTAGGGCTGTTTCTCGACTTTTTGTTTTACAAATCCGAATTATTTTATTGAGACACTAAAACATTAATTATTATTTAGCCATTTATTTATGAGAATATTTGAATGTATAATTGCAATGCTGAAATGATACAGCGGTTTATGTTTGTGAACGGTTTATGTTTGTAAATAATAAATTCATAAAAAAAAATAATTGTCCTTTTTATTGCATCCGTCTAATTAATCTTTATAATATACAAGTCAGTTCACTAACCAGCAAGTCCTTACTTCATTAGCCTTGAACTTGATTTTGACAATAGGAAAATAAAAGGGTTATAATGTGTGTGATCCATATAAAATAATAAAGCAAACATACATATATTATAGGGATATTAGATATTGTCCCTTTCTCATACCTTTTTAAATATTATTTTATAGAAAAAAAACTACTACGTCTATATTTAATTTTTATTATTTTAAAAAGTTCTAAATGAGTTCTCACTTGCAATTTACTTGTCAGCTAATTTAGTTTTAAAGCTTAAATATGCCGAAAGAAGACTCGAAACTTAAAACATAAAAGCAATTATAAGTATAATTGTACAATAACGGTCCATACAAATTATATTTTATGAAGTGCGATACACTAATACACTAAACGACAAAACATCATTTCTTAGAAACACCAGAATTATGTACAGAATGTATATAACTGTATATCTGTTGTAGAGGATGTACATTGTACCTTTGATGAACAGTCGAAAAAGCATATCTGATCAACTACAGCAGTTTGTTCTTGAAAAACTACATTACCCCTGAGTTAAACGAACATCACATTTATAAAGCACAAAATGTTTTCAAATATTATGTACGAGGGGCGTCCATTCAGTTATGTCAACTATATGTTTCCATACCATTGAAGGTGGCAATCACGTTACGTTGGACTCCTTTGAAAGTTTTATAGGTAGTGGTACGAAATATTGTAAATTTCCATTCTGTTTTTCTTTGTTTTGTTTTGTTTTATATATATATTTATATTGACTATCGAATAGTAAGTGTTATTAAGGCCTTTTATGGAGGCATATTAATGCATGCTTCACAAGTAAATACTCAATAAAATCAAACACATCGGGATTCTGTTATGGTTCAAGGTAAGATAGTAAAAAATTCGGTCGGTCAAAATAACGACTGCTTCCATAGGTAATTTGTTCTGCGTGTTGACGTCACCCTATAATATGCAGGCTTTCATAACGCCTGATTCCCTGTAATTTTTATTCCTTTTTTAATAAAAAAAATAAATATATCCAATCTGGTAGCGCTTTTGGTGCCTGAAGTAGTTGTATATAGAACAGAGAAAATAAGAATCCCATAAGAAAGCCATACACGGCGAAATTGAAAGTGTTTGAATGAGCTTGTTCATTGACGGTATTGTCAAGTGCAAACTACCGTCCACGCCCCCTAGCACCGGCTTAAGCAAACTCCGACATTTAAACATGAAAATTGTAAAATTTTGAATCTTACATGAGATTACACGAAGAGTTCAAATAACTTTTATTTCATAATACGTTGACATTTAATGTATGAACGACCCTAGTGAAGTTTGTATATTTGATTCTATTTTTATTTTAATTAAAAAAAGTAAAAATAATGATACACAGCATAATGAGTTGACTGCGTACGTTACTATTCTATTTGTTTTGAAGGTTGCAAAGCCCTGAAATTATGTATGTGAAACATGTCACGTATGCAGTTCGAAATACTTTTAATATTATAAACACCTTAATTTGTTCTTGTGAATCGGACTTAAATATAATAATTAGTCCTCTGTCGTCACTTTTATAAAAGTAACTTGTAAAATAGCAAGACTAAAAGATGAAAATAGTTGTTTGTTGTTTCTTTAGTTTATTGTAGCTGTGTTTTTTTCCATTTTTTTATTTATGAAATACCTATCAAACTGTATACAAATGTTATAGATATATTTTGATCGTTTATGTTTCACTGTCATAAACTGCTCAAAATGCAATTTTCTTAATATGTCAAATATAACAACGTAAATAGTTTCAAGGCTCGTGTAAGTTGTCATGCGATTGACAAGTATTTAATTTGTTTCCATCAATAACAAATTATAAATTGTATATATATAGCGAGCAACTTATACAGTTTTGATTAATGATATATGTGCCAATTATGTAAAATTATTACAGATAACAGGTGTGTGGAGATTTAACCCAGTTGATACAAACTTTCACGCAAAAACTTAACCAAACTGTAACGGCGGCGGCGACGTCGACACCTGGGTAACTCTCTGTCTTTCGAAAAGTCGGGCTAAAAATAGAATAAGTATTGTGCAACTTTGAGAACCATCCTTATTTTCGATTTAAGTGGAAAACAGGAATAAGGCAATTTTCATCTTTTAACTCGTCATCTGTAAAAATATTAAAGAAGATAGTGTAAGAATTCATACCATGACAATTTCGTGGAAGTCATATAACACTCTGGGAGATCATTCATTAAACGCAGGATCGTCATGATAAATGTATGAAATTATCAAGTACAACGATTATGCAATTACAATTATTGACTAGTGAGCCAGTGAATATCATACAAATATTGATTGTGAGCTATTGAATATGATGTGATATTCACCGGCAGATGATGACATATTGACCAAGGCGAACACCGAGATCAATGTGATTTCATGCCGGTGCATATCACATATTCAATGGCTTACTGTTCAATAATTGTTCTACGATATGTATAGGCACAGAATTTTAAAAAGCACTAGAAGTAAAGATCATATTATAATGTGAAATAATGTGCATTTCATTAAGATAATAATTACGATTATGATGATAATAATGGTGACAGAGGTTAGTATAATTATTGTTTATTTTAATGATGATGGCAACAATGATGATACAAGAATGATGATAACAAGGATGATAATGATTAATATTATGACTTCGATGATGATGGTGGAAGTGATGCTAAAATTTTGATTTTGATCATGATCGAGGTGAAAAAATAATGATTTTGGTAATGATTGAACGTTATCCTAACTTATCAAAGCTGATTAGAATATTTAAGCATGTCATTTCAAGAAGAGGATAACTGTTTTATGAATTTCTTTTATATATTATTATTTATTATTATTATTTTATTGCAGGTGGGGGGAATGATCTTGAATCTTACACACAGGTTATTAAGTTCCTTTAACATTATGCCGTGAAAAAACAGTATCAATTCATTCGTATTTTTTTTGACACATTTATATTTTGTACAAGAAACTGGGATATCGTACAAAAAATATTTCTTATCTAGTTAACTTATAAGCATATCAAAAGAAAAAGACAACTTGTTATTTCATTAAAATTAATAATTACCCAAGTTTGTAACAGCAATAAAACATATTTTTGATTTAAAATTTGTTCGAAATGTCAAGAACGACCGGGCGCTGACACGGTGTTTTTCTGAACTTGTTGACGCGAATTTAATATGTGTAAAGAGGGGATTGTTTCGAGGAAATATTCCGCTTTGGTCATTAAAATATGCTAAATTGTGTTAACATTTACAATCTGGACGCTATAAGATTATGACGACCGCTAATGAAGCATACGCAATGTCACCAAAGAAACAAAACAGCCGGATGTAAACATATTTCTAATACAACATTTTTCAAATGTCAAACATTTTAAAAAAAATCTTTGTCTCTACTTTTAACATATAATTGAGCCGTGCCATGACAAATCAACATATTGCGTTTGCGACCAGCATAGATCCAGACCAGCCTGCGAATTCGCGCAGTGTGATCAGGATCTATGCTGTTCGCTTTCAGTTTCTCTACTTGTTATAGGGTTTGTAAGCGAACTGCCTTTCAACACAGGAATAATCCTAATCGGATCGCAACTATGTTTCTTCATTTAAAACACAATTACTGGTTGGTTCCATGAAGCTGACTCGAAAATGATTAATGTAAAGCGAAAATTGGTTTCCAATTGAGCTTAAATATATATGTTTAAACAAAATTTGTCCGTCTAGATAAACATCTTGTTGATCTTATGACACTTTTTTGACACACAATATACATGTATCTTTGTTATTGTGATGACATAGTATGTTATATGCAAATGTAATCGTCTTTGATTGATTGATAGTTGAAACAATGCAGGTGCATTTTAGAATAATAAGTCTCACTTTGAGCTCCCCCGCAATGGTAAAATGTCGTCACGCCTGTAAATCATATGTTTTATCTTTTTATCTTTCTGGTATGAAATAGAGGGTTAGTAACCGTTCTGCTTGCATTAACATTTGCAGAAGCACAAACAGAAACATTTTAAGATTTAATAACGTCCGTGCGCAGTTTTTATGTGGGAATGCGTAATAAAATTACACCGCGCACCGTAACTGATAAGGATAAGAAAGCCACCATGTATGAAAAGAAATTCAAATCATGGCAAATGACTGAACTGCACGTGGAAGAAAATTTAAGTTTGCATTTTGAGTAAATATTCTGTCTTTATCCTTCTGAATACGGCTAAAAAGAAACAGAAAACTGTATACTTTTGTGCAATTTTGTGAAATTCTACCCGTATTTTGTTCTGTTTGGTTTGACGGCGAACCTACACAATTTAGGTCATACGGTGCCGAAACAAAACAGATGATTCTTAGCTTGAGTGTACCAAACTTAAAGCATCATTGGGGATCAAAACCGCCTCACCTGCTGGAGCTACTCCAATTATTTGGGCCCTTATAGTTGCATTTTACTATCACACAGAGGTAATACGGGCCTTACGGGGCTGCAATTTTGATGCCTCAGCCATTGAAGGCAACACCTTTGTCACAAGGGAGATCGTGTGGATCATGTGAAGTGAAAATAAGTCAATCATTATATTTACTTTTTATATTTACCGAACACCGCCTCCGTGGTCGAGCGGTAAGAGTCGATGACTTCTAATCCAGTTACCTCTCTGGCGGGGTTGGATCTCCGGGAGATGCTTTGGTAATTTAGCGCGAAGGAAGGTAGTCTAGTACTGGTGTAACTCTCCAGGAACGATGGTTAGGAAACTACCCGCCTATATGACTGAAATACTGTTGAAAAAAGGTTTTAAATGAAACAAACAAACAAACAAATTTTATATTTACCGTAATTCAAAATAACAGTAATGAAAACATTCTTGAAATTTCTTTTATCAGACAGTATTCAATCCACCGTTTCAAAAATTTGAAGAAATTTCAGAAATTTTTAATTTACAAAAGAAAATAATGTCATTGTACACAATGTAGAGCCGACTTTATCAAGAATAGTGTACGCTGATAAAATGAAAAAAACCTTTGTCCCTTCACTTTGTGAATTTGACATTTAAGAAAACGTTTTCGAAGTAAAATAAAATTTTAAAAGCATATCTTAAAATGTTTTAATAAATATGTATCTGGGCGTGATCTCATCTAATGTATGCTTATTCTATTTGAGTTAAATGGGACACCCAAAAGATTATTCAAAGATCTATAACTAACTAAATAATTATTATGTAACACAAATTAGAAACAACCTTAACCTGTTTAATAACAACATGTTACATTCCGACAATCTTGCACAAGTGTACCATATAAAACAAACAAAAACAAGTTTATTAAAAACAATCTTTAATCTATCAAATTGAAATTGAATACTTTCCTGCAACAAACAGAAAACGAGAAAAAATAAAGCATAGCTTATTTTTATTTAGAAAATGTTTAAGAGATGGATTCCCTATTTCAAATACAAGCACTCACTGAAAATGTAAAATCGCAACAAAAGTTTCAAACTGACAGGTATTGATGTAAATTTGATCTCACCTTCGACCCGATATTTGTAATAAAAGTAGCTGCTTGATTGAAGTAAAATAGTTAATATGCAAGTCAGCCTTACGATGAAACAAATATGTATTCAACACATTGATTGCTTTTATATAACAATAGGGGCATTCCAACCTAATTAATGATGCAGCAAAGACTATTTAATCGTGAAAATAAAGGCCTAGGGCTGTTTCTCGACTTTTTGCTTTTAAATTACAAATCCAAATTATTTTATTGAGACACTTAAACATTAATTATTATTAAGCCATTTATTTATGAGAATATATGAATGTAGAATTGCAATGCTGTAATGATACAGCAGTTTGTGTTTGTGAACGGTTTATGTTTGTAAACACCGAAGTTAATAAAAAGAAATAATTGTCCTTTTTATTGCATCCTTCTAATTAATCTTTATAATATACCAGTCAGTTAACTAACCAGCTTCATTAGCCTTGAACTTGATTTTGACAATAGGAAAATAAAAGGGTTATAATGTGTGTGATCTATATAAAATAATAAAGCTAACATATATTTTTACGGATATCAGATATTGTCTCTGTCTCATAACTTTATAGAAAAAAATTATTACGTCTATAGACCTTTCTGCAATACCATTTTCCATAGCAACGAATGTTGCATTTCGCGCATGCGCATTCTGCGTAGGGCAAAAAGCAATAACGATCTCTACAGTTTATCATACTTTAAGGCTTTAATAGATGCGATTTCATGTTATGTCACCCAAAAAATATTAATTTTTGGATGACTTAAGGCGGTAAGTATTGAAAACGTGAATTTCTTTTTTAACAGCTACTAAAATGTGTGGGAGTAATAATTCAATGGTCAAAACGGGCACAAACATGTCTTTGTTTAAGGTATCGTTATACGATTTTTCCTTCAGTAATTTATATTGAAAAAGCAGGGTGTTAAAGATAAAATTTTATTACCCCTGTATTACATAATATTACAAAATTTGTATTGTACACTTCCTTTGAATAACTGGATTGGTCAGGCGGCAAGTGTCGAACAGATTGGCACGCGTACGTTTGTTCATTCAACCGGGACGTTTAAATGTCATGATATAGTTAATCAGTTACGCTTATTAAAATGGTAATTTATGTAACTTTTAAATATACCGATCAATGTTTATGGATTTTGAGAAGAGAAAAATTGCGTGACGTGCATTATTAAAAAAAAACATGTATAATGAAGAAGCGGATGAAATGTGTGTTATATCTTTTCCAAACAACCCATCTTAACTTCTCAAGATTTTGAAAAAAAAAAATTATTTAAAATCTATTTATGTGACGTAAATTTTTCTGTTTGCATCACAGGTAAATCGGATAAAGGATATAATCAGGTATATTGAACACTAAAAATGCATTATCACCTGTTCTGGTATTTTTTCTGAATGATAATTAATCTCCTTTTCTTTTGTTTTAAAATGAACTATTTCAACAACAAATAAGTTGACTTTTCATTTGCTAATAGATATATTTCCACATCTTCTTTAAAAAAAATGATCTCAGTGTCAGTTCCGTGATCGTAAATTCTTAAACAAGTATCTTTTCCATGCCTTTTTATGGAATTCTTCGCAAAAAAGCTATAAAGTCATCTTTTCTATATTTGTTTTATATAATTTTCTACCGTTTACCTTGAACTAACTCGGAATTGTCTATGAACTTATCTGTGATACGCAGGCTTCATAACCTCTGATCCCCTTTCAAAATTCCATTTTATTTAGTTCCGCCCATTGTTTTCTCGTTTAGGGCACACGCTTTTTATTACTTGGGGATCATACGCCGCTTTTCATGGAATGGCACGGAAGTGTCACATTGAAGGTTCCATGATAACCGCCGTATGAACACATCTGCGGATGTTTCTAAATTCAAAATTTTACTATTTCATGTTTAAATTAAATGTTGAATTCTGCTTAAGCCGGTGCTTGGGGGCGTGGACGGTAACTTGCACTTTCCAGTACCGTCCATGAACAGGCCCAATCAAACCGAGCCTGCAACATTTTCAATTTTGCCGTGTTGGGCTTTCTTTAGGGACTCTGTATTTAGCTATTCTACTATATTTCTATGTAGGGCGAAGCATTTCTTGCCCTACGCAGATTGCGCATGCGCGAGAAAATTCTAATTCCGGTCGATTTTTCATAGCAACGGACCGCGTCGTAAAAAGGTCTATATTTAATTTTTATTATTTTAAAAAGTTCTAAATGAGTTTTCATTTGCAATTTACTTGCCCGCTTATTTAGTTTTAAAGCGTAAATGCCGAAAGAAGACTCGAAACTTAAAACATAAAAGCAATTATAGGTATGGTTGTAGAATAACGGTCCATACAAATTGTACTTTATGAAGTGCGATACACTAATTCACTAAACTCAGTTTCTATGACAAAACAACATTTCTTTGAAACACCAGAATTATGTGCATTTCTGTTGTAGATGATGTTTTTGTCATAGAATAGACAAATACAGAATCCCTAAAGAAAGCCCAACACGGAAAATTGAAAATGTTGCAGGCTCGGTTTGATTGAGCCTGTTCATGGACGGTACTGGAAAGTGCGAGTTCATAGATCATAGGAATTCCTATGGGTACTAATTGTGCACCCCTGGTCGCCGATTTGTTTTTGTACTGCTATGAAAGAGACTTTATGTTGAGTCTCTTTGAAGATAAACAAAAAGATGTTATAGTCGCATTTAATAATACTTCCAGATACCTTGATGCTATTTTTAATTTAGATAATCCTTATTTTGATCAAATGGTGTCTGACATTTATCCGCATGAACTACAACTTAATAAAACGAACTCTTGAAATTTTAGTACATCATTTTTGGATCTTCATATTACTATCAACAACAATTCTATTCACACGAAAATCTATGATAAAAGAGATTGTGCTTTGACTTTTGTATAGTTAATTATCCACATTTAGATGGAGACGTACCCCATGCAACATCTTACGGGGTTTATGTTTCTCAGTTAATTAGATTCGCTAGAGCTTGTAGCAATGTAAAGGATTTCAACGAGCGGAATATTTTTATTACCAGCAAGCTTCTAAAATGGCTACCGCTATCATAAATTACGGAAATATTTTACTAAATTTTACAATCGTAACTTTGATTTAATTTCAAAAACTCTTCTGCGACAAGGGATTAGCCAGCCTGGTTTTTATGGCGATGTGATTTACAAACTTCGTAAGATTTTGGGTCATGGTAATTTTTCTGCAGTTTTTACTAAAATCATTAAACGTTTTATTAAAAGAGGTTATGACCCTACTATTTTAAGACATACTGCATGTTTATTGTTCAACCCTTTTGAACACCCAACTAAAAAAAAATCCGAAAAGTTGAAACTAAAAATACCACAAGCACAACAATACTGTCGTGCTGAACGATCTTCAAGGAGATCATAGTTATCATAGAGATCATAGAGTTATATTTATTTACCTGTCTTGAACAATCGAAAAAGCATATCTGTTAGACTGCAGCAGTTTGTTCGTTTATCTATTCTTGAAAGACACCGTTACCCCTTAGTTTAACAAACAACACATTGATAAAGCACAAAATGTTTTCAAATATTATGTTCGAGGGGCGTCCATTCAATTATGTCAACTATATGTTTCCATACCATAGAATGTAGTAATCACGTTACATTGTACTCCTTTGAAAATTGTATACGTTATGGTATAATTTCGTAAATTTCTATTCTGTTTCCTTTTTATTCCTTTTTATATAAAATAAAATAATTACCACCTTAATTTGTTCTTGTAAATCGGAATTAACCCCCTCCCCTTTTCACCCTTACAGCCCTTATCCCTTTCATTTCTATATTAATTCACACATTACATGTCCCTCTCCTTTCACCGCCCTTATGTCCACTCCAGGTTTTGGTTTACAAGGATGATGATGAAAATTATGACTTCGATGATGATGGTGGAAGTGATGTTACAATTTTGATCATGCTCGAGGTGAAAACAATTATGATTTTGATAATGATTGAACGTTAACCTAAATTATCAAAGCTGTTTACAATATTTAACCATGTCAATTCAAGAAGAGAAGAACTGTTTCATGAAAATAAAAAACTGCCATCATTTGTGAATGACCAATAAATAGTTTGTTAAAGAAGTTGCCATACAAATTTTTTCTTGTTAACAATGTTGCTTGTTTATCAGCAACTTCATGGTGTGGGAGCTTTAATTTCTTTAAATTCCAAAGCTAATTAATATACCTTTGAAACCTTTACTAAGACCGCTTAGGATTTATTTTATTGCCAAAGTTTATTAGTTTACCGTATAAAGATTTACTTTTACCGCTGAAGATATTTCTGTTATTGCCCAAGGTAATGAATATACCGTTGAAATAGAGAGAAATAAGAATCCCTAAAGAAAGCCCAACACGGCAAAATTGAAAATGTTGCAGACTCGGTTTGATTGAGCCTGTTCATGGACGGTACTGTCGAGTGCAAACTACCGTCCACGCCCCCTAGCACCGGCTTAAGCAGAATTCAACATTTAACATGAACTGGTAAAATTTAGAATTTTGAAACGTTTTAATTTAAACGCTAAAGATTTCTATTTTATTGCCAAAAGTAATGAATATACAGTTAAAACATTTACTTATACCGCTACAAATATTTCTTTTATTGCCAAAGCTTATGACTGTTCCGTTAAAAGTTTTAATTATACATAAAGATTTTTTTATTTTATTGCCAAAGCTTATGAATATACCATTGAAAGATTTACTTATGCCGCTAAAGATATTTCTTTAATTGCCAATGCTAACAAGTATACCGTTGCAGAAATCATATCCGTGCCTTTTTTCAAACGCAGTTTAATCGCTTTCTTAAAGACAAATTGATTAAAATTAAGCTGATCGATCAGTTCTATGTCATCTTAATTCTTTTACAACTGGAATGTTTAAGTGTCGACTTTCATGGTTAAACACATGCTTTTGATGGATTGGGCCTTTCCACATTATAAGGCACATGTAATTATGTCAAAGTTTGTCATAAACAACATATCTTTGGCATTTTTAATAATGGCTTTACTGTAGAATGTTTCTAACAATAAGGCAACTATATAGAAACTTGATAGAAATGTTTATTCATATGTAAAATGCAACAAAATTAATGTCATCTTACATTTTCCACAATCAAATAATAATAGCCTTCTTTTGAAATTTTATTTCTTTGTTCAATTTAACGATTAATGAAATGTAAGAAATTTTCACAAAATCGATTGTGCCAAGAAGATGCAGATTTCTCTTTTGGTAAGAAAGCATTTGTCATTTGAACCACTAGATCACTGCTTGGAGTGATTTACCAAAGCTTTGTAGCCTATCATTCCAGCATGATTGGTCCTCTGGTAGTTTTTAAGTGGCATCTATCTAATAACTTATTTGATATACCTTGTCTATCACCTTACTTGTAATTGGTTATTACCCTTTCCTTTTCCTGTTTATGTTTACATTTGCAGATATATTTTTTCTACTCTTATTTTCACAGTCCGTGACTTTAATCTATACTTTTCTAAGATAAATTTGTGAAAATGGTTTAGTTTATTAAACAATATTTCATTTCAATCAAACATATTTACACAATATAATTACAATCAAATGCACAAATGATTAAGTAGAAAGCTACAAGCTTTTTTTTAGAAAATGAAACAATTGTCATTATTGATAACATTGAAATATAAACAAAATATTGTATGCCTGTAATTCGGAAATTCAATAGCTATCAAAGGACAAAAATTATAAAAATGAAAAAATAAGGAAATGAGATAAACATTAAGACATTTATTGCTTAAAGAAAAAAGAAAATGTGCACTAAAATATTTGTCTAGTTTAACGTTTCTCACTTAATAAAAAATACATTTCAATTGTTTTAGCAGCATGGCATGGACTAGAGCTTAATGCATCTGCGTAGTTATTTCAGACAATCATTTCTCATTGGTTCAATTTTAGGCTGTTGTTTCATTGAGCAAGAATTTTTACACCCATAATAACTGGTTGGTTCCAGAAAAGAATTCGAGAGTGTATCTATAAGCATTATAGCTTCATACACAATCGAAGTAAAAAGTAACCTCACTATCCTCTTTGTCAACTGTAGTTTGAGCCAGATAAATATTATTATTTTCTATTTCGTCCTTATTGACATCAGATTAATTTAAAACTGTTGATGTATAAAGTTGGACACCACATTCACTTTTTTACCTTATTGTTCGAACTTAGCACACATATTTACACATATATAATGAATTAAATGCATGATAAATTGATTTAAAGACAAGACATACATAAATAGTAGACTACAGATAAGGGTTCTGTTTTCTTTTAATAATGCGTCTGACCTTTAACAACTTGATTATACGTGATATGATTAGATACCAAATAAAAATGTTGTTCGCTGCACATTATAATTATATGAAATATGTATGGTTAATGTTTTACATTCATTGTGTCAGTCAATAAGTGTCTAATATATCATTTGATTTACGTCACAAACATTGTAGAATTATTTTACACCTTCTTACAGTTGCATGAAACCTTTTGATAATGTTTCAATCTGCATATCTTATTTCTAATAAATAGATTTAATAAGCTTGATCAATGACTTAGCAGATACGAAACAAACAATAATTGTCACCAATATAATTCGCATCAAAGTTTCTTTAACAAGATGCGACTCTTTGTTCATAAAAAAATCATGTCAGTATTAATGATGTAAAGATGTAAATGCATGTGTGTGTACATGTGCATGGTGCGTGTGTTTGTGTTTTGCTCACGAGGGTTCTTCCCTTTCCAAAGTTGTGTACTATTAAGTTTTAGTAAATGGTGTCAAGTGCTGTTTGTTAGCCGTAACAAGTTTGCGTGATGTTATATTTTGCTTGTCGTTCCTTATACTTATAGTATTGAGGATTGAGTACTGTTGCAGCCGTTGCTATGGGAGGTGAGAAATGTTGCACATTATATTTTTTTAATGAAAAAACTAAAAAAAAAAACGAGTTGGAAACGTAATACACTCCAAAGTAAAGATTGAATTGGGTATACCGGAGTTAGCTTATCCCCTGGCCAATCTGTCTGCACTTATCAACATAACTCGTATATAATTATATGATCAATTTCTTCAATTTTAACTGTAAGTACTTGCATGTACTTTAACATGTGCGAACAAGTTCGATCCTATTGCCTTTCTTTTCGACAATTGGCTGGTTAGAAATAAAGAGGATGCGACACAAATAAACGTAATTTATCCTGAAGTGTATGATTTGTGCGATTGAAACTTATACACACTGTTGGCACAAGCCTGTAGATGTGCATGAACGAAAATATTTGAATGCCTTTCTTTCATACTGAAGCAATGGCCATTTGACTTTTAAGAATTTGCCTGTAGAATCAGAATAGAGATGAATATATGTGTTTGTAAAAAGCTGAAACTAGTGAACACTGTTCAAAATATTCAAAATAAAATTCAGATTTCCCTAAAATTCACTGACACGTTAAATTGTATATGTAGTCGAAATTTCAAGAAAGTATTTTAAAAAATGGGAAACAATATATAATCAAAATAGAGAAAAACAGAATCCCTTAAGAAAGTCCAACACGGCAAAATTGAAAATGTTGCAGGCTTGGTTTGATTGAGCCTGTTCATGGACGGTATTGTAAAGTACAAGTTACTGTTTACGCCCCCTAGCACCGACTTAAGCAGAATTCAACATTGAAACACGAAAATGGTGAAATTTTGAATTTAGAAACATCCGCAGATGTGTTTATACGGCGGTTATTGTGAAACCTTCAATGTGACACAGTAGTGTAATTCCATGTAAAGCGGCGTATGGTACCCAAACCACAACAAGAGGTTATTTTATCATATTAATAATTATATGATTGTCAATTTTTAATTGATAATAACACGAAAAATAAATAAGTAAAAAGTTGCTATAATTTTATCGTAAAATATATGGCATGGCTAAATCAATAGCTTTTGCTTCAGATGTTGAAATATATGCATTCCTAGTTATCATGTGTCTAAATATGAAGTAAGACAATAGTTCACAATTTTTAAGGTTTTCATAGTGTGATTTATTTTTATACACGGCAAACCAATGATCCCCAATGTTGACTAAGTTATCCAATGGCCAAAAACACCGATTTTGGTTTTTCACAGACTTGGATCTATAAACAATATCACATAATATACATGCAGTTTGGATCTAATAGAATTAACTCAAAAAACAATTTCAAAAATACTTAAAAGACTAATTGAACAAATGCTACCACGAAATTCCTCTCTGTTTTTTTATTGACAATTGTTATTATTTGCTTGAATCATAGTTTAGGGATCTTTCTGTTGAAAATGTGCCAGAGTTAAAACGTATACATATACATATTTGTACGTTAACTGGAGCCGCACTCCAGAGCATGCCCATTGACTGGCTCATTTTTGCTGGGGTTTACTTATTGTGATGGCAGGGAAAAAGAAAGCGATAGAAATACCATATTAAGATGCTCGTTCATTGGTTTCTTTTTTCTGGGGATTCATATAATGACAAAAGAGAACGTGTTTTTTATGTTTGACTGTGATACAAAAGAGAAAGAACATTAAAACGATTTCGATGCTCTTTCTTTTACTTATTTTACGGAAAGCAACAGACTGGTGCACGTGTTATTGCGCGTTGTTTTTTGTTTCAAGTTCAAGCCGGATACATAATTGTACAAAATATTATTGTTTTTATTGAAATATAGCCATTAATAAAGGAGTGGAAAAAAAAAACTGTTTAATCAGAGTAGGTAATGAAAATTTATCCTAGTCACGTTTATGTGGAAAAAAACATTTTCAAATCACGGGTGCAGCAAGAGGAAAACCTGACCGGAACCCCCTACAATGATCAGCTGATCATTACAAAACAAGAACAAAACACAATATATTGTGTGTTGTAAACAAATTGAAATTGTGTCAGTTCTTAGTTGTTACATGCAGCGTACAAAGCATGTATGTAATATTTATTGTCATAAATAAAATTTAAAGAAGTAAAGAAATAAACTTAAATGCAATTTCAACAATGTCAACTTTATTTTACACTTATTGTACGCCTGATAAAAACATTGATAGCACAATATTAAACAATAGAGACAGGGACAGAACCCACGTTAACTCTCGGTGAACTTGCATGTAAAATGCAAATAAAACATGTAATGCACCAAAGGACAATTGCTTACAAAATGTCGACTTTAAACTCTTGAGTTTAAACAACTAAATGGTGTACATGTATCACTATTTATGCTAACCTTTGCCGTACCAACTTATTCAACTTAAAAATCTCCAATCAAAGCCTAAGTCTACATATTCTGCCAATAAAGGAAGTTATTTAAATTTTGTTTGTTTATGAGTTCATGCTCGTGGTCGGAATGAACCATTTGGCTGATTCTAAACACAAAATGTACCTTCTACGCAGTTCAGACACAATAAAATATTCAACGTTCGCTATTATTTCTTTTCTATTGGAGCTATTATAAGATTGCTGAAGATAATTGTATAGTTGTTATTAACAACAATTGTTAAATAATCATATTGCCAGAAGCTATAATTCAGGAAGGGAAAATTGGATAATATTTTGGCATGTGTTGTATAGATTTTTGTTAACATTAGGAATCGTACTACTTAAACAAAATGACAAAAATGTCGATATGACGCATTTGTGTGTCATGCAATTGTTGTTGTCTAAAATAAGGCAAACAACAACAACAAATTTAAGTGTTACTCTAATACATAAAAAGAATTCACTACATAAAATGTACGGACGTTTATTGTTTTATTGTTGATTTTTTTCTTGTTTCTTTTTAACCTAGCCTTAAAACAAGAGTAAACAAATACAAACCTTTGATATTATGTCTGAATATTGTTTTGAACAGACAATCATTTCTTGATAATATTTCACAAGTTGGTGACATTTAAAATGCCAATCGGTCAAACTTTGATAGTGTTTGGTTGCCATTTGCTGTTGTTAACAAAGGTTCCTTTTCAAAACTTTTGCTTGCTTCAAAAACTAGGGTTGAATAAAGAGAAAAAAGGAATCCCTAAAGAAAACCCAAAACGGTAAAATTGAAAATACAAGCTCGGTTTCACTGAACCTGTTCATGGACGGTACTAGATGAAACAAGATACCGTCCAAAACCGTATTATTTACATAACACAAATTTTAATCTTTATAATGTTTACAAGTTATATCAATGTGTTTTTCTTTTGAACATATATGTGCATTTAAAATGAGGAATAAACGCTCATGAGTAGAGTCTCAAACTTTTGTTTTCAATGTTTTCGAAGCATCTTTTTCCAATTTTTACAAGATAGTTGGTGTTGTTTTCATTTTGTTTTTAAATGTTATATTATTTCCGATTTTTTACAACGTTTTCAGCGTTTTATCCATTTTAATTTGGAAAGTTATATTATTTTGCAATTGTGCTCGGCAAAGATTAAAAAGTGATTATTAGTCAATGGAATAGGGAAGTCAAATTCAAAAAACATAATTTATAATAATAAAATAACATGTGTATAACAAAAACCTCACTGCTTTTTATGTGCACCTTTGTGGTCCATTGACAGCCTACTAATAAATAATGCTTCCGTAAAACCGAAAAACTGCATTTTCTTGGCACATCCGATTGTTTGTAAATTGATTGTTAAATTGAACAAAGTATAATTTCAAAACAAGATTTTGTTATTTGATTATGGATATTGTAAAATGAAATTGTCTTTGTTGCAAACATTTCACATATGAATGAACATTTGTATCAAGTTAATCGGTAGTTGCCTCATTGTAAGAAATTGTGTACAATTAAACCATTATCAAAAATGCCAAAGATATGTTGTTTATTGCACGTGTCTATTCCTGTGGAAAGGCCCAATCAATCAAAAGTATGTGTTTAACCATTAATGTTATTGAAACATTCCACTTGAAAAAAGTAAAGATGACATAGAACTGATTGATCGCCACAATTAATCAATTTGTCATTATGAAAGCGATTAAGGTATGCATCTGTTAAAATGGCACGGGTATTGTGTCTGCAACAGTACTCTTTAGACTAATGGGCTATAAAAGAAAAACCTTTCTGGATCTTAGTAAAACTTTCAACGTTATTATCATTAGCTTATGCAATTAAAGAAATTTTAACGGTATTAGTAAAGGTTCCAAAGGAATAGGAATAGTCATTATCTTAAATTTAAGCAGTCTAAGAAAAACGTTTACTCAGTGGCTTGGGCAATAAAATAGATATTTTCTAAATAGAAAGGCATCAATTGTCATATTCAAATGATTTCTTTATGAAGAAAACGATAGCTTTGTTAGGCGTAATATAACTGTTGACGGGTAAAGATCTTCGTTCAGGTTTATTCGTCGCATTGTTATTCATATACTTCCTCCCAGTCGAAAGCTATATTCTTTAAGTACAAAGGAATAAAGAATTCAGAAACTTTCTTCGTCAACAACAAACATAGAATTTAAAAGTGATGCCCGGTTCGAAGCTCTCCATCATGAAGTTCCTGATAAACAAACAACAGTGTTAAACAAGAAAATATGTATGGCAACATTCATTTTAATGTTAGTGCTTCCACTTCTTTAACAATCTAATTACTGGTCATTCACAAATTGTGCCTGCTTTTTATTTATCATCATCATCATAATCATCCTTGTAATCAATATCGTTGTCATCATCATGATCTCTTATAATAAACAATATTTATTCTCACCTCCGCAACCAGCATTATTATCATAAAAGTAATTATTATCTTAATGAAATATTTTTTTCCACTAAAATTTGATCTAAATATATCGTAATCTCATTGGTCCAAACAATTACCTTACATCGTAGACTGTTACTTAAGCGTGCGCCAAAAAAAAAATTAAATAAATAACTGTTGCGGTTTGTTCCTACTCATGTTTCTCGTTTAAAATATAATTACTTTAATATTAGTTAAAACTTATGCAATGCTGTGTATAAGCTAGAATTTCTTTTGTTTGCACAGCGTTTGCGTAGTCTTTGAATGCCTTACGTCATCTTGTTTACAGTGCGTCTTTTTTCCAGGAAACAAGAGACACTAGTGAAGTTAAAACCGAAAATATGACAATAAAAATAAACTTCCTTATAGAACCGTTTCTTTGCCTCTTAGTAGGGCCACTTTAAACTTTTTAAATAAATTTTATACACTTTATACATAGGTTGTGCACTGTCTGAAATATTTAAAAAGTGAAACTCTATTATTAATGTATAAACCTTACATACAGTATTCTATACTGTAGTAGCAGTATGCAGTAGCAGGTATCAGAATCGGATAGACGGACCTGCCACCACACATAGAACTCTTTACTCAATTTAGATAAAATCAAGTTTAAATGTGAAATAAGATTGAAAGAGGACTGAATAAGTTTAAATGTGAAATAAGATTAAAAGAGGACTGAATACCATTCTTAATAAATAGATAATAAGTCAATCTGACTGACACAGTGTGTATTTTCATATAAATAATAGAAAATTAAGTGAGAAAACTTCAGAATCTGAGAAAAACAGGTTACATTGCACTTTTAAGTGTTGCTTGTTGTAAACATTAACTTTCAAATGTCGTGTTATATCGTCATTTGCATATTAAACTGTCACGAATCTGTGTTCGACACTTTTTACACAATTATCTCTTTTTTATAGAAACATATATAAATTTAAAACATGCTACATACGCGTTACCATGTTTACAGAAACGCACACCTCCCTTATATATTTGCTAAACTTGTTATTTCTTATCTTAAATATAAGAATAAATATTACGATTTATTACAATACATGTATATGATTTACTAAATTCTGACCATCTCTGTTTAAACAACAGCAAAAGTGAACGTTATTTTGGACCATCCCTCGTACGTCTCTTTTTAGCTGAAATATTATCTGGACTATTTTTAGTGCATTTGTATTTTGTTCGCAGAAAATAAGTCGTAAAATAATTTGTACTAATGATTACTTTATTCAATGCAATTCAAAACTTCGACTAAAATTTTGATTGTACCACTAAAAGTTTTGAAAAAAAATTATAATAATTTTTTATATCAAATAATCATTCTTTGAAGGTTTTTTTGGATAAGAGGCTAGTACAAGATGTTGCTTTGATATTTTGACGACAAGGAAATACATTCACGTTCATTGAACGCCGTCTTTCCTTGTTGATCTTGTTTATCATATGTTATATCTCATTGCGAATTGTTGCATTTTGGCTTAATCCCTACTAGTAATATCAGGCATGATCCCTTTAATTCTTTGCAATATTCGTACGCTTCTTACAAGTGGAACTGAAATATCGTTTAGACAGTCCATGTAGCACTGTAATGAATGGCAAAATGAAAACACCCAAACTATGACGTCTTTGAATGGCATGAGGCATATGACAGGAAGTGACTAACTCCATAAATTCTTTTCGGAGATTGTCATACTGTCGCAGGCTTAGTTTGATTGAGCCTGTTCACGATATTGGGAAGTGCAAGTTTGTGTTCACACCTCTGTCATCGGCTTAAGCGGCATACAAAATTTAACAGAAATGGTAAAAAATTTAAGTATCTTTCAAGAAATAAACAGATGCAACGTGTACATGTCTTCTACAAAACATATTTATACGGGATTGTCCATTCGCTATAAAAAAGCAAGATTTTTGTTCGCTATAAACAAAATAAGATTTTTGTTCCGGTCGATCCTGTAAACTCATAAGTATTTATCGTATGATTAACGTTTTTATTATGCAAGAATCGTCCAGTCTTTTACAAATATTTAGACGGGTTTGGTCATATTAGCAGAGATAATAAAAAATAGAAATAAACGGAATTCTAAGGAACGCCCAAATTGGCAAACTTGAAAATGTTGTAGGCTCTGTTCGTCGACGGTTTCAAGTCGATTCCGAAAACTCTTTCAATATTGATCATATACTATATATCCAAATATGTAAGTATCGCCAAGTCTTTAAAAATACTTGAGGTTTTTTTTTCATTCTCTGTCGGGCAATCCTAGCATATGATAACTCATTGTATCCCACATTTTATATAGACAAAATGTACTTTGTTGTTGTTATTATATTTCGGTTAGGAAAAAAGTTTGTATGATAGGATATGTTTATATTTTACTGTCTGACAATTTTTCAAATAATTTTATTTATGTCCCTTATATTATTTTATTTGAAGTCCTGCCATGAATTTTGTAACTTTCCAGAACAACACCTAAAACAGAAAATAACTCACAATATATCTGTTTCTTAACTGAAATAGAGCCGTTCCTTGAGTGTCATGAAAACAAACGCAGCAATCACTGTAAAGCTACTAGCAAGATATTTGTTAAACTATATTATTTGTATTATATTTCTATGTATGTTGTTGTATATATGATATCTTGTTTAATGCCAGAGTAATTGTAACAATAACCCTCTTGTTATGATCATTGCTACAACTCAAATAATATAACTGAAAAAACACACACTTCATTTAGTTAGGTAAAATAAATAACAATGGGTATATAATTGGTGTCGAAGTGATGTATTTCTAATACATAGCTTAAATTAGCTTGATCAATGACTTAGCAGATACGAATCAAACGGTAATTGTCACCAATATTTGCCTATAATTCGCATTAAGGTTTCTTTAACAAGATCATCTGGCTCTTTAATGATATAAAATTTCAGTTTTAATGTTATGGGAGGTGAGAAATATTGCAAATTACGAGTATATCATTTCTAGTGAACAAACTTAATAAACAGGTTTGGAAATGTCATACCCTCCTACGTTAAGATTGAATTGGGTATACCGTAGTTAGCTTATCCCCTGGCTAATCAATCCGCACTTATAAACACAACTCGTCTATCATTACATGATCGACGTTTTACAAATTTAAATCGTAAGTACATGCATGTACTTTAACATGTTAAAAAATGTTCGATATCTCACTTTAAATAATCCTATTACCTTCCTTTTTGACAATTGCTGGTAAGAAATAGAGAGAATACGACTAAAAAAACGCTACTTCTCCTACAGTTTATAATGGATGCCATCGAAACTTATAAACATTTTTGGCACAAGCATTTGAATGTGCATGAAAGAGAATATTTGAATGCCTTTCTTTCATACATTTGAGTTTTTAAGAATTTGCCAAAAGAATCAGGTTTTAGCTGTTGCTGTATCAACATTTAGTTCAACTGTACAGTTATTAACATAATATTATAAAAACTAGAAAGTTAAAGCAGGGTTACAAAAGGATTTATTAAATCTTAGAAAACAGGTTTTGGGTTGCCACTTACTGAATTCTAGCAGAATTCAACAATGATATCCAATGGCCAAAAACACCGATTTTGGTATTCGAAAGACTTTGATTTATAAACAATATTAACTCAAAAATCTATTTCAAAAATACTTAGGAGACTAATTGAACAAATGCTACCACGAAATTCTTCTCTGTTTTTTTTTCTTTTATTGACAATTGTTATAATTATTGGCTTGAATCATAGTTTGGGGACCTTTCTGTTGAACATTTGTCATATACATGCACTGTGCGTCAACTGGGCCCGCACTCCAGTGCATGCCCATTGATTGGCTCATTTTTGATGGGGTTGACTTATTGTGATGACAGGGAAAAAAAGCGATAGAAATACCATATTCAGATGCTCGTTTATTGGTTTCTTTTTTCTGGGGATTGATATAATGACAACAGAGAACGTGTTTTTTATGTTTGACTATCATACAAAAGAGAAAGAACATCAAAACGATTTTGATGCTCTTTCTATAACTTTTTTTACGAAAAACAACAGACTGGTGCACGTGTTATTGTGTGTTGTTTTCTGTTTCAAGTTCAATCCAGATACATAATTGTACAAAATATTATTGTTTTTATTGAAATATAACCATTCATAAAGGAGTGAAAGAAAAACAAACTGTTTAATCAGAGTAGGTAATGAAAATTTATCCAAGTCACGTTTATGTGAAAAAAAAACATTTTCAAATCACGGGTGCAGCAAAAGGTAACCTGACCGGAACCTCCTACAATGATCAGCTGATCATTACAAAACAAGAACAAAACACAACTTGTGTGTTGTAAACAAATTGAAATTGTGTCAGTTCTTAGTTGTTACATGCAGCGTACAAAACATGTATGTAATATTTATACTCATAAATAAAATTTAAAGAAGTAAAGAAATAAAATTAAATGCAATTTCAAAAAAGTAAACATTATTTTACACTTATTGTATGCCTGATAAAAACATTGATAGCACAACATTAAACAATAGAGACAAGGACAGAACCCACTTTAAGTCTCGGTGAACTTGCATGTAAAATGCAAATAAAACATGTAATGCACCAAAGGACAATTGCTTACAAAAAGTCGACTTTAAATTCTTGAGTTTAAACAACTAAATGGTGTACATGTATCACTATTTATGCTAACCTTTTCCGTACCAGCTTATTCAACTTGTAAATCTCCAATCAAAGGCTAAGTCGTACATATTATGCCAATAAAGGAAGTTATTTAAATTTTGTTTGTTGATGAGTTCATGCTCGTGGTCGAAATGAACCATTTGGCCGATTCTTTACACACAATGTATTTTCTCTTAGTTCCGACACAATAAAATATTCAACGTTTGCTATTATTTCTTTACTATTTAAGCTATTATAAAATTGCTGAAGATGATTGTATAGTTGTTATTAACAACAATTGTTAAATAATCATATTGCCAGAAGCTATAATTCAGGAAGGGATGACAACGATATTGATTACAAGGATGATGATGATGATGATGATAAATAAAAAGCAGGCACTATTTGTGAATGACCAGTAATTAGATTGTTAAAGAAGTGGAAGCACTTACACTAAAATGAATGTTGTCATACATATTTTTCTTGTTAACACTGCTGTTTGTTTATCAGGAACTTCATGATGGAGAGTTTCGAACCGGGTATCACTTTTAAATTCTATGCTTGTTGTTGACGAAGAAAGTTTCTGAATTCTTTATTCCTTTGTACTTAAAGAATATAGCTTTCGATTGGGAGGAAGTATATGAATAACAGTGCGACGAATAAACCTGAACGAAGATCTTTACCCGTCAACAGTTATATAACGCCTAACAAAGTTATCGTTTTCTTCATAAAGAAATCATTTGAATATGACAATTGATGCCTTTCTATTAAGAAAATATCTATTATTTAATTGCCCAAGCCACTGATTAAACGTTTTTTAGACTGCTTGAATTTAAGATAATGACTGTTCTTTTGGAACCTTTACCAATACCGTAAAAATTTATTCAATTGCATAAGCTAATGAATATACCGTTGAAAGTTTTACAAAGATCCCGAAAGGTTTTTCTTTTATAGCCCATGAGTCTAAAGAGTACTGTTGCAGACACAATACCCGTGCCATTTTTACAGATGCATACATTAATCGCTTTCATAATGACAAATTGATTTAAATTGTGCCGATCAATCAGTTCTATGTCATCTTTACTTTTTTTCAAGTGAAATGTTTCAATAACATTCATGGTAAAACACATACTTTTGATTGATTGGGCCTTTCCACAGGAATAGACACGTGTAATAATGTCAAAGTTTGCAATAAACAACATATCTTTGGCATTTTTGATAATGGTTTAATTGTAGACAATTTCTTACAATGAGGCAACTATCGATTAACTTGATACAAATGTTCATTCATATGTGAAATGTTTGCAACAAAGACAATTTCATTTCACAATATCCATAATCAAATAACAAAATCTTGTTTTGAAATTATACTTTGTTCAATTTAACAATCAATTTACAAACAATCGGATGTGCCAAGAAGATGCAGTTTTTCGGTTTTACGGAAGCATTATTTATTTAAACAACGAGATCACTGCTAAGAGTTATTTACCAAAGCTTTGTACCCCATCCATACCTGAAAGATTATGTCTACCATTTTCAATTTTTCATAGCTTTCTTCGAAAGAGGGGGGGGGGGGGCTTCCTTTGCCAGAATTTATCTGTTTGACTTATTTGATAACTTATTTGATATACCTCGTATCATCTTACTTGTAACTGGTTATAACCCTTCCCTTTTCTTGTTTATGTTTACATCTGCTATGCTACTCTTACTTTCACAGTCCATGACTCTAATGTGTACTTTACTAAGATACACTTTTGAAAATTTATTTGTGCAATAAAATGTTTTCCTAGTGTCAGCAAACACATTACTTCTGGAATAAAAACAATTCAAGTGTTTTGGCAGCATGTCCTGGCCGCGAGGTAAATGCATCTGACTAGTATTCTAAGAATATCAAGTTGCGTGAGTTCAAACCCCGTCAGGAGCAATTTCAAGCAGTTGTTTTCCTAGCCAAAAACTTTTACACCAATCAGAACTGGTTTGTTCCAAGAACAAATTCGAGACTATGTATATATAAGCTTTAAGCTTCCCACACAGCCAGACTTAAATAAATTATGTATAAAGTAATCTAATTGTTTTTGAAAATCGAAAGGAATATCAACAAGATGAAAATACCTATAGTCCGAGCATGATAAACAGAACTTTCGTCAGTTCTAAAAATACCAGCACAGTCCATTAAAAGATTAACTCAGGTAAACATAGGTAACTGCAAGTAATTAACCAAATAATTACATTGAAAGTTATACAAATTAAATTTTATGAGATGTTATCTTCGTTTGACTGTATAGCACAGTAAGTAAGACTGCTTATTAATATGAAAGTGAATTAAGCTAGCGGGTTCGAAACCTGTTGGAAACTGTTTAATTTTTTCATGTTTTAATTCCTTTTTTTTATTTCATACTGTTTGACAAAATAAATATATGATAACGCATATGAACTTAGAGATATTGTATTTTTTGTCTCTTGAAATTTGTTCAGATATTCATACATTTGTGATATGAAAAATAAAAACATGTAACAAAGGAGGTGAAAATACTTCGTTTAAAAAGTAATACAAATAAATCAATAAAAAAATAATCAAAAGGAATTATCGTTATGTAGATTCGTATATGAAAGGGAAAGTATAAAAAAAAGAAAAAAGACTTTTTTGAAGCCCGTTACCCTCCCGTCGAGCAATAGGTTCCATCAGAACATAGTGCTCTACCGATTGAGCTATTGCAACATTTATTACTTGCTTTGACAATTATCAGTCAAACGTACATCATTGAGATGTGCAACATTTCATTTACCTATATAGTATTAAGATGGACTGTTCCGTACTATAAATAAATATGAAGAAAGTTCTGTTTATCGTGCTCGGATTATAATTGAGATCATTCAACAAAAAAAAACACTCAAACTCACTATCCTCTTAGTAGTTGGAGACGGACAAAGCGATATTCATTGCTTTTTAACTTCGTCCTTATTGACATCAAGCTGATTCAAAGCTGTTGATGTATTATGTTGCACACCAGATTCACATTTTTATCGTATTGTTCTAACATATTAAACATATATAATGAATAAAAATACATGATTAATTGAATTAAAGACAAGATGTACACTACGCAATTGTAGATTTTACATAATAAACTTCTGTTTTTCTTTTAATACTGCGCCTGACAATGATATTAATAAGTATTCGAGGACAACTTGATTATACGTCATGTGATTAGATACTAAATAAAAAGTAGTAATCTGCACATTATAATTATATGAAACGTGTATGGTGTATGTTTTACATTCATGGTGTCAGTCAATAAGTGTCTAATATATCATTCGATTTACGTCACAAACATTGTAGAATCATTCTACATCTTTTTACAATTGCATGAATCCTTTTGATAATGTTTCAATCTGCATATCTTATTTCTAATAGACAGTTTAAATTAGCTTGATCAATGACTTAGCAGATACGAAACAAACGATAATTGTCACCATTATTTGCCTATAATCCGCATTAATGTTTCTTTAAAAAGATCATCTGGCTCTTTATTGATATAAAATTTCAGTTTTTATGTTATGGGAGGTGAGAAATATTGCAAATTACGAGTATATCCTTTCTAGTAAACCGATTTGGAAATGTCACACCCTCCTACGTAAAGATTGAATTAGGTATACCGTAGTTAGCTTATCCCCTGGCTAATCAATCCGCACCTATAAACAATACTCGTCTATCATTACATGATCGACGTTTTACAAATTTAAATCGTAAGTACATGCATGTACTTTAACATGTTAAAAAATGTTCGATTCCTCACTTTAAATAATCCTATTACCTTAATTTTTGACAATTGCTGGTAAGAAATAGAGAGGATACGACTAAAAACGCTACTACTCCTACAGTTTATAATGGATGCCATTGAAACTTATTAACATTTTTGGAACAAGCCTGTAAATGTGCATGAAAGAAAATATTTGAATGTCTTTCTTTCATACTGAAGCAAGGCCATTTGAGTTTTTAAGAATTTGCCAGTAGAATCAGGTTTGAGACGAATATGTACGTTTGTAAAAAGCTGAAACTAGTGGACATTGCTCTGAATATTCAAAATAAAATTCAGCTTGCCCCGGAATTCATTGACAAGTTGAATTGTATATGAAGTCGAAATTTCAAAAAAATGTATCTAAAAAGGGGGAAACAAGCTATTAATCTTAGTCAACTTATATCAAAGTGTATTTTTACATCTTAAAATGTGCATATAGTCCAAATATCATAGCTGTAGCTCTTTAAACAAAACTTGTGTTACTGTGTCAACATTTAGTTCAACATTTCATTTGCAAATGTTTTATTTGTTTGTTACGTTTAACGCACATGTACATTGACACATTTCTTGTAATACCGAACACTACAAATATTAACATAATGATATAAAAACTAGGAAGGTTAGAACAAGGTTATCAAAGGATTAGAAAACAAGTTTATTACTTTTATGCAGTTGAGTAAAGTTTTAGAAGGAACTGGGCCAAAGGTTCTGAAAGTGAAATTACTTTGCACAATCTATTACAAACCTTTGCAAGATCATACCATTCAAGCTGTGAAATATTCATTATTTGAGTATCATAGCCTGTTAAAAGATGAGATTATGTGCATGTACTCTAGTGGGTCTAAATGGACATCTCAGAAGAAATACTTGATCACAACGGTTTACAAGAGATGCTTTTATTGCTTTATCCCGATGTGGTTTCCATTGAGATAACATAAATTACCTAATGGAAATTTTAATTCTATAATTGGTTCCATTTTCCTTGTATTACTACAGGACTTTGGATCTCAGACTTAGTTTTTTAAAGATTATTGAAAGGCAACAAGAGGTTTTTATCATTGATATAGTATTTTCTATATTTATTTGATAACAAGATAAATGTCGATGCTGCATATCAAAGACGCCGCCAAATGACGTGAACAGTCACAGGTAATGTACAAAATCTGACTTGAAAATCGTTCTCTGTTACAGTTGAATATTCGTGGCAGTAATCATTTTCTCTTTCTCCATGTTCTTGTTATGTGTCTGAAAGTCTGAAATGTTTGTCTGTTGCGACAATGATTGAAACGTCTGGTCGAAGCAAAATAAATTGGATAACAAGAAAAATTTTAATGACTGGTAAACTTAAAATATGTGCCGAGAATATATCCATTTAAATATTGGTGCGAACTGCATTATGTTTTCGAATGAATTTGAGGACGAACTGTGTCTTATTTTACAAATAGCAAAAATATGTCTGTAATATCAAATAATAGTTATGGATAAATTGATATATATATAATCAATTCTTAGTTACGTATAATTTTCTTATTAATAAAAGATTAAACTGCTTGATTAAACTAAATATTGTATATTCGCCTGGAATCTAGGTATAGGACCACTTAGTTTAGTAAAAATCAAGGTTAAAGACAACAATCGTCAGTCACAGAATCCTTCAAAATAACCTATTGCAAATATTTGTGATACATTTTAAAATAAACGTACTTTTTTCAATCAGTTAATCTGTTTTATAACTTAACTTTTAATAATTTTCATGAATTACGTGTCGAACCCGTTTTTTCTGTTTTGCAAAACAATATTTCCGCTGTGTCCGTATCGCATATCGCGTGCACGTGCCGTCTAATAACATGGAGAATAAATCTGAAAACATAAATATATTTTATCGTAAAATGGATGACACGGATAATTCAACAGCTTTTGCATCAGCAGTAAAAAGAGAAGCAAAGAAAATAGTTCTAAATTTTCAAAATGTCTAAGTTTTTTGTTTGTGTGATCTATTTATATACACGCAAATCAATGATCCACAATTTTTACTAATATCTTTTGCCTAAAAATACCGATTTTGTTTTCCAAAGAGTTAGATCTATAAACAATATCACATTATATGCATACAGTTTTGATCTGAAATAGAATTAACACAAAAATCAGTTTAAAAAAAATACTTTAGAGACTTATTGGACAAATGCTACCACGAGAATCTTTTTTTAATGTTTTGTTATTTTCTTATATTTTGGAAAAGGATTAACTTATTGTTATTGCGGAAACATAATTATACAAAAATACAAAATATTATTGTTTTTTATTATTGTAATATATATCCATGCATAAAGGAGTGAAAAGAAAAACAAAACTCTTTAATCAGGGTATGTTATCAAAGGTTATCCAAGTCACGTTTCTCTGAAAAACACTTTTCAAATCACGGGTGCAGCAAAAGGAAACGTTACCGGAACCCCCTACAATGATCAGCTGATCATTACAAAACAAGAACAAAACACAATATCATGTGTGTTGTAAACAAATTGAAATTGTGTCAGTTCTTAGTTGTTACATGCAGCGAACAAAACATGTATGTAATATTTATTGTCATAAATAAAATTTAAAGAAGTAAAAAAATAAAATTAAATGCAATTTCAACAAAGTAAACATTAAATAACACTTATTTTATGTCTGATAAAAACATTGATAGCACAATATTTAACAATAGAGACATGGACAGAACCCACGTTAAGTCTCGGTGAACTTGCATGTAAAATGCAATTTAAAACATGTAATGCACCAAAGGACAATTGCTTACAAAAAGTCGACTTTAAACAACTAAATGGTGTACATGTATCACTATTTATGCTAAGCTTTGCCGTACCAGCTTATTCAACTTGAAAATCTCTTACCAAAGCCAAAGCTGTGCATAATATACCAATAAAGGAAGTTATTTAAATTTGGTTTGTTTATGAGTTTATGCTCGTGGTCGGAATGAACCATTTGGCCGATTATGTACACATAATGTACCTTCTACGCAGTTCAGACACAATAAAATATTCAACGTTCGCTATTATTTCTTTACTTTTGAAGCTATCATAAAATTGCTGAAGATAATCGTATAGTTGTAATAAACAACAATTGTTTCATAATTAAAATTTTGCCAGAAGCTATAATTCAGGAAGGGAAAATTGGATAATATTTTGACCTATTTTGTATAGATGTTTTTAACATTAGGAATTGTACTACTTAAACAAAGTGACAAAACATCGATGTGACGCATTTGAGTGTCATGCAATTGTTGTTGTTTAAAATTAGGCAAACAACAACAACAAATTGAAGTGTGACTCCAATACATAAAAAGAATTCACTACATAAAATGTATGTGACGTTTGTTGTTTTATTGTGGTTTTTTTTTCTTGTTTTTTTTTTGTCTAGCTTTAAAAACAAGAGTAAACAAATACAAATCATTTGATATTATGTCAGAATATTGTTTTGAACAGACAATCATTTCTTGGTAATATTTCACAAGTTGGTGACATTTTAAATGCCAATCGGTCAAACTTTGATAGTTTTTGGTTGCCACTTACTGTTGTCAACAAATGTTTCAAAAGCTGGGGTTGAATATAGAGACAAAAGGAATCCCTAAAGAAAGCCCAAAACGGTAAAATTGAAAATACAGGCTTGGTTTCATTGAACCTGTTCATAGACGGTACTAGATGAAACAAGATACCGTCCAAGACCGTATTATTTACATATCACAAATTTTAATCTTTATAATGTTTACAAGTTATACCATATTTCTCTTTTGAACATATGTTCATTTAACACGAGGAATAAACGATCATGAGTAGAGTCTCAAACTTTTGTTTTCATGTTTTCTAAGCATCTTTTTCCGATTTTTACAACATAGTTGGCGTTCTTTCCATATTGGTTTTGAATGTTATATTATTTCCGATGTTTTACAACGTCTTCGGCGTTATTTCAGTTTTACTCAATTGACAAATAAAATCATATAAGGGACATAAATAAAATTATTTGAAAAAAAGTCAGACAGTAAAATATAAACATATCCGATCTTAAAACTTTTTTTCTAACCGAAATACAATAAAAGTACTTTTTTTCTATATAAAATGTGGGATACAATGCGTTATGATTTGCTAGGATTGCCCGACAGAGAATGTAAAAAACCATCTATGTATTTTAAAGTCTTGGATATACTTACATATTTGGATATATAGTAAATGATCAATATTGAAAGAGTTTTTGGAATTGACCGGAAACAAAATTACTATAACCACTACCGTCCACGAACAGAGCCTACAACATTTTCAAGTTTGCCAATTTAGGCGTTCCTTAGAATTCCGTTTATTTCTATTCTTTATTATCTTTGCTAATATGACCAAACCCGTCTGGACGATTCTTGCATAATAAAAACGTTCATCATACGATAAAAACTCATGAGTTTACAGGATCGACCGGAACAAAAATCTTATTTTGTTTTTAACGAACATAAATCTTGTTTTGTTTATAGTGAATGGACAAGCCCGTATAAATAAGTTTTGTAGAAGACATGTACACGTTGCACACCTAGTTTCAGATCTGCTTATTTCTTGTTATGAAAGATACTTAAATTTTTTACCATTTCTGGTAAAATTTGTATTCCGCTTAAGCCGATGACAGAGGCGTGAACAGTAGCTTGCACTCTCCAGTACTGTGAACAGGCTAAATCAAACCAAATATGCGACAGTATGGCAATGTCCGAAAAGATTTAATTGAGTTAGTTATTTTCCTGTCATATGCCGTCATGCAATTCAAAGACGTCATAGTGTGGGTGTTTTCATACAGTCCTACATATGGACTGTCTAAATGATGTTTTCATTACTGTGTCACATTTTCACTTGTAAGAAGCATACGAATATTGCAAAATAATGATCAGATTGCTGGTAGGGATGAAGCCAAATGCGGCAATTCGCTATGAGATGTCTTTCCTTGTCGTCCAAAATAGCAAAACAACATCTTTTACTAGCCTCTCATCAAAGACAACCCCTTCTTCAAAGCATCATTATGTGATATAAAAATGTATCAGACTTTTTTCATAACTTTTTGAAATCGAAATTTTAGTCGAAATCTTGCATGGCATTGAATAAAGCAATCATTAGTACAAATAATTTTACGACTTATTTTCTGTGAACAAAATACAAATGCACTGAAAATAGTTCAC
This sequence comes from Ruditapes philippinarum, assembly GCF_026571515.1. Taxonomy (NCBI): domain Eukaryota; kingdom Metazoa; phylum Mollusca; class Bivalvia; order Venerida; family Veneridae; genus Ruditapes; species Ruditapes philippinarum. The sequence continues at coordinate 76,491 of NW_026859950.1, forward strand.
ATAATATTTTAGAGAAGTATGAGGTCCAAAAAAACTTTGTAGACTTTGTTGTTGTTTAATCAGAGAGATGGTCAAAATTTAGTAAAAAATATACAATGTCTTGTAATAAATCGCAATATTAATTTTTATATTTAAGATAAGAAATAACAAATTGAGCAAATATAAAAGAGAGGTGTGCGTTTCTGTGACCATGATAACGCTTATTTAGTACATTCGACACGTGTTAATTAATATATGTTTGTATAAAACGAGAGATAATTGTGTGAAAAGCGTAAAACAAAGATTCGGCTCAGTTTAATATGCAAATGACGATTTAACACGCCATTTGAAAGCTGGTGTTTACAACCAGCAAAACTTTAAAGTGCCATGTAACCTGCTTTTCTAACATAACAATGACGTCGTTAGCATGGCGAAAATAAAATATGCAACTGATTAGTTTTATAATTATCTAGGAAGAACACCATTCTAAATGATGAAGCTGACTGAATATAACATAAAAAGGAATAGTCATTGATTTTATGGCGGTTAGGACAGGCTAGAATATCATGCAAGTCGTAATAGAAGAACCAAAGTGGCGCATCAATAATGATGTCAGTTCGTGATATTATGCATTCTGATGGAAGACTGGTAATTAATTAAGGAACTTGCAGGCAGTTAGTCCTCGGCAGACAACACGCTTTTCCAGAAAACGGCGTAATGACGTCAATGACGTTACAAAATCGGGATCATCGTGCGCTGGGCACAGAATAGTGACCACTTTGTTGTGGTGTTTTGAGCAGAATCAGAATGACTTTTTTTTCTAAGAATGTTTGAGACAATGTTTCAAATATATTCCCATTTAAGTTCAAGATAGCTTGTGTTATAAAGCACCGATAGCATAAGTTTCCAGAATGTCGGACAATCCCTCATATGAGTCGTACACATGGTATGTGTTTCATATTCCAATTATGTTCGGAAACAAACAACTAACCATTACGCCGAAGAGCAAAGTTAATTGTACAAAATATTATTGTTTCTATAGAATATACCGTTTCCTAAAGGAGTGCAAAGAAAAACAAAAATATTTAAGGACAGTGTTTCAAAGTCACGTTTGTTCCTTTGAAAAGCCTAACCAAATCAAAGGTGCAGCAAGAAGTAACAATACCGGAACCCAATACAATCACCAGTTGAACATAAAAAACAATAACATCAACTTGTGGGGTATAAACATATTTATTTGTTACATGCACTGAGCACTGCCTTGAAATACGACTTTGATTTCTAGAGTTTAATTATGAGGTACGATACTAATTCTGTAATATTTATACAAATATTTTAATGTTCAAGCAAACTTAACTTCTAAACTGCCGATCAAAGCAAAAGGGATATTTCACAAATTTTGTTGACAATTTTTATAACTAAATCTATATAATAATACAGATTTATGAAAATTTAAGACAGACATCTTTGTATCATACATTAAAATAATCATAAAATTAATCATAATATTAATGAACAAAATAGTAAAATGATGAGAGAAGTCAAATATGTTTTCGTCATTTTATCTATATTTCACACATTTCGATGTTTACATGTAGAAGCAATATTACTTTGTCCCCTAGATCTTTGCGATCTTTCCAATCATTTTGAAAGAATTATATTATGATGCAAATATGCTGGATACAGATTAGAAACAGATTAAATGTTAATAAAATAAAGTAGTTAAATTGTTTGAATATGCTTATTACTTATAAATTGTTTATTCCACATAAGACACCGTTATTATTTATTACACCTCAATAAAAATGTATACGGTTCCGATAATATTACTTTTTGCACTAGAAATTGTTGTTGTTTTTTACAATTTGATGTGTATTATGTTTGTTTTCATGACTCATAAGGAACACCTTAGATTAAGTAAACAACCAACAACTATATTATGTATAATTGTATGTATCCTGTGTGTTTTAGAGAGTAATCAAATTCGTGGCAGGACAAAACAAAATTTGATGTTTTTGACTATAAATTATGAAGGGTTTCTAGGATTGACCGGAACATCTATCTTGTTTGTTGATAACGAATGGACAAGCACGTTTGTATAAAAGAAATGAGTTTCAAGGACTGACCGGAAACAAATTTGTGTTTTGTTTATAACGGACGATTAGGCCCGCCTTAATAAGCACGAACATGAGTGTTCAGGACTAAACGGAAACAAAGTCTTGTTTTGTTTATAGCAAACGAATGGGCCCGCCTAGATATTGTTAAAGACTCGGCGATGTTTACAAGATGGAAATTTACTATTATTTATGATGAATATGAGTTTGTAGGATTGTCCGGAACCAAAATATTGTTTGTTAATAGCGAATGGACAAGCCCGTCTAAATATGTTTGTACAAAACATACATATGTTGCATCCCTAGCTGCAGATATGTTCTATTTTTCTCGATAAAGACTTTGTGTTGAGCCGTTCACAACAAACTAAACCAGAAGTAGCAACATATATTTTGATATCCATAACCCATTTTTGATCAAATGACTTCAAATGATTTAAGGCAAATGATCTTTAGTTGACTAAATGCGGTATGTTTGCTTCATATCGCCGATAAAACATTATTCTACATTTTCTACAAAAACATCTTTTGTAGGGAAATGACTTTTAATGAAATATTATGATGCCTTTGTTGCACTAATGTCGGCAAGACCAATAGAAAGCATGATATCTTAAGAAATAAAACAGTATGATGACACACACTCAAAACTTGCATACTGATGCTATCTTAATTTCAACAAATATTCTAACAAAAGGAAACTAGCAGCTTAAAGCAAGTCTTTTTTTAAATCAAATTTAAGTAAAAATATTTCCTTTGGTGTAAGTCAATGCAATATTCACTATTTTAGTCCTTATAATGTGGTAAAACTAGACAATTCAATATTGCCATATGACAGGGGCTGAACAGACCATTTAACTCAACTTATTGAATTATTGTTCATGTAAGTGAGAGTTGACAAAGTTTCTAGAATTGACAACGTCATTTTGCGTGTAGACTTATCATTTATAGTAATATTCCAGAGCAGCTGAAATTGACCCGAATCCTCATGGTTTACCTCTCTGTAAAATAGAAATAAATAACATACACTATAATAATCATAATTCTACCACTACCAAGCTAATTATTTCCAGCTGAATAGATGAATCCTTTAAGGATATATAATAACATAAAATACATTGTAAATGGGTGCTAGTATATAAACAATGTCAATATCATAATGAATTGCAACTTTTGACATTAACCTTAATAACTGTCAGTCAGTTTAAAAATTGCATACGTCATTGTGTACGTAATATCTGATTTAAGACCTTTTGAATTAATCACAAAACACATAATACCAACTTAAAAATGGTAAGATTCCAAACGTTCGTTAAAGAAGTGATATCTGAAGATTCTTATGATTCAAGAATAAGTCATCAACATGTTTTTCTAGTTTCATGTTAAACATTTCAGCCAATAAAAAAGCAAAACCCACAGGTGGAAAGGGGGTTATGGTAGCCCTGAGTCTGGTGCTTCATACTTTTGGTGCATATTTCCTGTTGACAAGATATGCAAGTACTTTTACCCTTATGAAAGACTTCAATGAACATTATTTATATATACATCACTAAAAATTCCTCCAACAAGTCTATAATATATTGCATAAATTTTGTCATCAATATTTAGAATAGTCACTAACTTTTAGAGCAATTTGAAAGCTTTATGGTGACGTGGTACAAGTCAACCTTCTTAAGTTAAATAAACTACGGACGATTTTATTTCAAAATTCTATTAATTTACAATTCCATGTAAAATGCTGTTCAAGCTGGTACTAGGCTAGGGAAGTGTACGAAAGCACTTTCCAGCATCGCCACTAAACCAAGCCTGCAATTCATTTAATTTTGCCGTAGAGGCTATTATGTGGCTATTTTCGTTAATGTGGCTAGAACGGACAATAGTGAGAAAAATAGAGTAGCCATATTATTTCTGTCCCGTTACATCGTCCTTCCGTCCGCCCGGTTATCATGTCTGCTGGAATTTCAATGAAACTACACAGGATTGTTTGTCACCAAGCTTAGTTGTGCATACTATCTTGATATTCTGCGTGATACACATTTATGGCCCATTTAATGGTCTTTTTTTTTAGAAAAATAAGCTTGTCCTCGCTTCATCTCCAAAACCACCGCGGGATTTCACTAAAACTTCACAGGATTGTTTGTCACCAAGCCTAGTTGTGCAGAGTGTCCTGATTTTGCTCCAAAGAGTTAGATCTATAAACAATATCACATTATATGCATACAGTTTGGATTTGAAATAGAATTAACTCAAAAATCAGTTTAAAAATAAAATACTTTAGAGACTTTTTAGACAAATGCTACCACGAATACTACCTTTTTTAATGTTTTGTTATTTTCTTTTATTTTCGAAAAGGATAAACTTATTGTTATTGCGGAAACATAATTGTACAAAATATTATTGTTTTTTAATTATGGAAATTTAACCATGCATAAAGGAGTAAAAGAAAAACACAACTGTTTAATCATAGTAGGTAATGAAAGTTTATCCAGTCACGTTTCTCTGAAAAACATTTTCAAATCACGGGTGCAGCAAGAGGAAACGTTACAGGAACCCCCTGTAATGATATACTGATTATTACAAAACAATACCAAAACACACATCTTGTGTGGTATATACAAATTGAAATTGTGTCAGTTCTTAGTTGTTACATGCAGCGTGCAAAACATTTATGTATATATGTAATGTCATAAATAAAATTTAAAGAAGTAAATAAAAATACAATCTCAACAAAGTATACATTATTTATACTTTATTTTACACTTACTGTATATATGATAAAAACATTGACAGCACAATATTTAACAATTGAGAAACGGACAGAACCTACGTGTAGTCTCGGTGAACTTGCATGTAAAATAGAATAAAAAAACAAGTAACGCACCAAAGGGCATCTGCTTTCAAAAAGTCTACTTTAATTTTTTTTAGTTTAAACAACAAGGTGGTATAAATGTATCACTATTTATGTTAACTTTTGCTTTATTAGCACATTCAACTTGAAAATCTCTCAAAGCCTAAGTTGTACATATAACATGCCAATATAGGAAATTATTTCAGTTATGTTTGTTTATGAGTTTATACCCGTGGACGGAATGAACCATTTAGCCGATTTTCTGCACAGACAGTTTTGTATGACCAGTTCAGCCACAATAAAAAATTCATTGTTCGCTATTATTTCTTTATTATTAAAGCTATTATACAGTTGCTGATGATAATTGTTTAGTTGTTATTAAATGAAGCTAGATCAATCAATCAGTTAATCAATTTAGAAAACATCAAATAAATAATAACAATATGGTATGAACGGCTTAGCATTTTTCAGTGGTTGTCATATCAACAAACATGTTTGAAATATAAAATATCATAACATAAGCAAAGGACAGACGTGTCTGTGCTACACATTTTATTTCGCACAGCCCTTTCTTGATAAAAAAGGAATCATAATCTTCTTGCTCTGCTTAAAAACGGATAACAAACCAGAAATTTGGAGAGTGGAAAAGGAATAAGATATGTACAACTTTTTATCTATTTTTTTAGGCATAATTATTTGGAAAATTGAATACTTCCTCGAATAAATTATAATGTATTTAGAAAATTATATTCATGTCACGTTTGATTTTGTTGTTGTTTATCAACCTATCCTTTATATAACTAATTCCAAGACATTAATATTTGTGATCAGCTTTTCTCTGTTGCGTGCTTCGCAACAGTTTGTGTTTTCATATAAGAACAATATAAATTTTGGTAAATGCTTTGACATATTAATTGGACCTAAGATACTATAGACATTTCCTAAATTATAAAACATAGCAAATTAGATAATACTTTTTCAAACATCCGTTTTCTCGATGTATCGGCAATAGTCTAATTAATTGGCAAGAAAATGTTCAGCTATGAAGGTAAAAGCAAAGGTCACAATTTTGCCGCAATAACCTTGAAAGGAAAATGCAAATCGAAGCATAAAAGGAGCGCAAAGAAACATCTTCTTGAAACAGACCTTTGTTCTCCTTTGTAAACAGCATTAAAGAGTAGTATGACTATTTTAGAGAAAATGACCTGTATATGAAGACCTGTATGTTAAGATATCTATCTGTGATAAAAGCTCACTTATTGATAGCATTGCAATGCCATTGAACCATATAATTAAAAATACTAGTTTTGAGTTACAACCATGTTCCTTTCCTACATATTTGCTTAAGTATATTGACAAAGAAAAAAGTATATATTTCAAAACGTTTGATGTATTCATTCATTGTTTTTATGTATCAATAATCGCTATTACTTTAGTAAAAATAAAAATATTCGTTTTGTTGGTAGCAGTATCATTATTATTTTTAGACCATGATGTTGGCTATAACATAAAATATTATTTTTCAATTAAAAATATTCCATTTTGATGCAAGTTCACGAAAATATTACAATGAAAACTTACGGACTATCTAGCATGCATCAAAATGATAGCAATTTTTAGAAATAAAACAGTGAATTAGATTCTACAAGATCTGTCCGGAAAATGCGTTTTACCCCCGATTAAGAAGAGAGAAGACATCAAAATTGTACATCCTGTTAGTGTTTTTATTGAAATGGGGTCGTTTCGAGTGAGTCATCAACAAGGACGCCAAATAATCATTCAAACTGTTATAAACTAATTATGATAAGTCACGTTCCTAAGTCTATGAAACCGTTCAAAAAAAGCAGAGTCATTGTCAATATAACATAGATCAATACATGTTTACTATAATATGATTGAGACGTATTGATTTGAAACAGTTATGAAATTATAGGATTAGCCGGAACCACATTCATGTTATGTTTATCAAGGACAAACCCCATCTAAATCTTTTAGGTCATACACATGCTTGATATCATTCCAGTCTTCTATACCGTTTTTTTTTAAATGATTCTGCAACCATTATCTATTTTCTTATGAAAAGTGTTTTTACTTTAAGGCCTTAAAGGGCTCTATTTTAAAATAACATGTCTTCGTTTTTTTGTTAACATTTATGTTATAAACAGAGGATATTAAATAGGTGTAAGTTTAATACAGAATTTATTGAACGAGTTGAGTAAAATTATATTATGCGAGCCTCAGGTGAGCATAATATTATTTTATTCAACAAGTTCAATAAATTCAGTAATGGACTTACACGAATCTAATATTCTAATTATCACATACCAAACATAAAGACTGTTTACAGTGAAAAAGAACCAGTTTCATTTGCGTGTCTCTAGTATAACGCTAACATTTAGCGTGTCTTTACGATATGCTTGTATAACGCAAATGACGTTGCGTCAAAATAAATGCACGGCGTGTAATACTATTTTTATGAAGCCGCAAAAGCGGCACCGGTATGTGATACATAGTAATGTTTAATTGTTATATAAAAGCAGGACAAATGCAAGTAAAAAAAATTGAAAAAGATGAAAAGAACATAAAAATACTATTTCTGATCTTTCTTCGAAATGCTAATTTAAACTAAAGTCTTATTTATCAAAGATAGATAAATAAAAACAATTGATATAAAAATCAACATGTGTCATTCAAGAGCTATTAATACATAACACGTGTGGCTACCATAACAATTAATTCTGTGTTTTCAAGATTGATAGGAACTATAATTTTGTTTTGTTTTCAGAAAATAAAACATCCACTGTAAGCACACATTATGTACACGAGGAACATACGCCTGAAGTCATAGACGGTACGCAAGTGTGTCATTGAAGGTTCGATGATATATGCCTATGAATATTTTACCAGTGAAAGAGACACTGCTTAAGCTTTCATTTACCATTGTCGTTCATGAACAGGCTTAACTAATCCTTGCCTGCAATATTTTCAATCTTGCTGTGTTGTGCGCCATCTAATGTTTCCATTTTTATCTATTCTAGGTTAAACAAAGCCTATTTCATCTTAGTTTATTTGCATATAAAATTTCTTTAACGCCGAAATAATGTTGATATATTACTTCAAGTATAAAACTATAGCAAATATGCGGAAGGAAAACATATCTGAAAGTTGAAAATCAACACCAGTTAAAAAATATTTGTTTTGTATTTTTACAAATTTTACATATATGGTTAATTTGCATGATTATGTCTGTTCCCCGGAACACATGAAAGAAAATATATGTCCAATAATCGAAAATAATCGAAAACAGGATTGCAGAATGTCAATACTGACTAATGTTCAAAAGGAAAAAGTTAAAAATAATTAAATAAATCAGCACTGATAACAAATATTTTTTTTTATATTCGCTTAGTCAAATAACTTAATATGCGTAATGTTATGGAATTTGATTAGTCAGCAAAAAAATTCCGAGCGGCCGGAAATCCCAATTTGCTATTTTTCATCATATCTGAAATATGGATGTATTGTACACTACAGACATTCACAGAGGACAAATGTAACGTTTTCAAAGCAGAGTCACGCATAATAAAAAAAACGTGCGATCATGATAATCTAACAGTTATTGCATGCTTTCTTTACATGCGTGCGCATTTTGTCACTAACGTCTATATAGATGTTTTTGTATTGAGTCATTTCAGACCTAGATTTAAATAAATTACCAAAAGAGGAAGAACAATCAGAAGAAACCAACATCCTGTCGTAGAGATCACGTTTTGTTTTTATAAAAAAAAAATCAAAATCAAGGAGCGGTTTAGGAGTACTGAACATGTCAAAAAAAACAACTTCCGATCTTTTTTATAATGAATTGAATCAAAACTTATATAATTATGTTTTAGCAACGTTTGTTACATTCTTTCAACCATTCTTTGTTAAGAATTGAAAATATTGAATAGAAAATATTAAAGCATAGAAATAAAATATTTGCTGAGCAGGCCTTTGAACGCAAAATTTCTTAACAATAACAACATTAATTCTTCTACAAGTAAGACTTCACAATAAATTTATACTCACCGGAGTAACACCTCCGAGTGTCAAAGGGTTTTGCTCTGAATATTTACTGGAGTTTTATATGAGAATTTTAGCAGACTGGCAAATAAATAAAGAGACATATTAATGTCATTTGCACAATATACTTTTATCCAGGGTTTAACATCAAAGTTAGTGAATTTTAAAAAATAAATAGACAAATGGCCGTTTTCAAGCAATATCGTAAAGTGTTCATTTTATTTAGGAATAAACAGTCACGGTATGGTAAATCATTTCTTAGGTTGGATAGATTGCAATGTCATATTGATGACACTACGGGTAGAATTTAATGTATATAATTTGATTTTACCGTTGCTATTATAAGACCCAAAAACTTTTAAAACAGATTATCAATGAAACAATTATATGATGATTTAAATTTGGTTGTTTTATTAACATAGGCACCAGACAGACGTTTCAGTAAAAATATGATAAACAAGATCAACAAGGAAAGGTGGCGTTCAATGAACGCAATCCCCATATGACCCAGCAACAAGAACCAGTGGCAAGGAGCCCAGGCGGACCCCAAACAAAAACAGGACAGGGCAAAGACAGAGCACGGACAGGCTTATCACTAAATGATAAATAATTTGTAACTGATTTACAAATCAGTAAAACAGGAAAAGAAACCCTATAGTCCAAACGTCCAAATCGGCAAATTGAAAATTGAGCTCGTTCATGAACGGCACTTGAAAGTGCATGTTCCCTAACACTGGGTTGAGCAGAATAACTGTTAATTTTGAAAAAATTTTAAACAAATTAAACATCTGTGTGAAAATGTGTTTATACCTTAATAATCTGAAAATATAACTTATAATAATCTTTACCATTTCTTTACTGACAGTATCAAACAAGAAGAAAATATGTACGTTTTTTTGTCTTTTATATACAATATCAATTCACAGATCGAGCCTGTATGAAAGGCTAAGCAGTATCGTCCACAAAATTGCCGATATTATATAATAAACTTATATCATTTAGAATTTAGATGGGATTCTTATTTTCAGATTATATTTCTACGCTAAAAGTGTCCTACTTTTTTGTTGTTGTTTTTAGCAATGACCAAAACAACTTAGATATGTGTTATAAACTAAGACAAGCTGCTGTTCTCGACAAATGTTGCTTTTTTATGAATCATGAGTTTTTGCCGATTAGTAAGAATCAACTAGAGTCTAAATAGCAAAAGGGGAGAAACACGATAATTGAAATAACCATAATAACGTTCTTCATAGGCTTAAATCGATTCAGCCGAGCCCAAGGTGTGGACGATATGATGCAATAACGATTTTCGGCCATGAATAGGCTCAATCAAACCGAGCCTCTAATTTTTTATTGTTGCCGTTTAAGACGTTCTTTAGGGATTCCGTTTTCTCTATTGACCATCGGAACCTTATGATTGCTTTGATTATGACAATTGGTATATGGTATTGGCAAAGAAGATTATCTTCCAATTAACTAATTAATAGTTTTTTACAAACAAGTTAATTATACCAAATTTCGTAGGATAATGCTCTAAAGGACAATGGTCATGAATATAATCTTTGTAAGCTATCTAAAAGGACAATGATAACGTTGTCAAAGCAGAAACATCCCTGATCATGAAATCGTTAACATTCTCCTGGTATTAAATCATCTTCATTTATGTTTCCTATTCTAGTGACAAAGGCAGGATTCTGGTTCTTTCAATATGGTATACTGAAACTATGATTTATTTGATGTTATTCAAAATATTTAGTGCAAGTATCATCGGATAGAAACATTGCTTTTGTCAAAAGTGTTGGGTAAATTTTTCAGAAATTATTAGAAAATCATTGTTGCTCAATGTTTCAGTTTCTTGTTCAATCAGTGCTTGATGTGGCTTACGAAGAAATACGTGGACAAGCTTATGCTAGAGTTTCGTGAAGTCATAATGCAGAATGAAAACTGGAACATTTAAACATAATTTATTATCAGTTTTCTTTCCTTTCTGTTACATGTCTATATGTATCTCTAGCATTCAACTTTTAATTTTGAACAAAGCTAAAGTTAAATTTAGAATTTAAATATATCTACAAGAACATTAAAAATATTAGATCACCCATAATTTCAAAAACGTAGCAATTTTATGTTTATAAGAACATAAAAAAATCAAATTCCGTTTATATATTGTATTTAATATTCTAAGGATGCTTCTTTTTTATTTATTTTCATTTTTTTGAAAAAGCGTTTACTTTGCTGCTTCGAAACCGGAACCGATTCTTTCTTTAGTTTGTCACATATACCAACTTTATTTGAAAGAAAGGGAGAATGACAAATCATAAACAATTTTGATGACGAATGTTGTGATGTGTTTTTATAAATTCTAAACATTTTCCGAGCAATCCTGTATTTCCAAATATTTTAGCAGTTGGCACTTACCGGAAAGCAAAGTTTAAAGCAAGCAGATATAAACATTGGATACTTTTTACAATAAAGATATATCAGCGTGTATGTATGTTTTTTTTTTAAATATTTTATATACAATATCTAAACATATGAAAGGCTAAGGAGTGTCGTCCACAAAAAACATACATTGCCGATACTATATAATACAACTGATATCAATTAGCATTTAGATCGGATTTTTATTTTCAGATTACAATTCTGCGCCAAAAAAAGTGTTCTTGTTGAAGGACGTATATTAAAAGAATTTGGTAAAACGTGATACCGGGACGTTCCGTTTCTTGTTTAAAGCAATGAACAAAACAACTTAGATATGTGTAATAAACTAAGGAAAACTGATGTTTTTTTAAGTGTTTACCGGCAATCAAACCGAGCCTCCAATATTTTATTGTTGCCGTTTTGGGCGTTCTTTAGGGATTCCGTTTTCTCTATTGACCATCGGAATTGAAGGCTCGGTTTGATTTACTTTGCTGCTTCGAAACCGGAACTGATTCTTTCTTAAGTTTGTCACAAATACCATGTATAGGGGATGACAAAGCATAAACAATATTGATGACGAATGTTTCTATGTGTTTTTGTAAGTTTAAACATTTTCGGAGCAACCCTGTTTTACCAAATATTTTACAAGTTGGTAGTTTCCGAAAAGCCAAATTAAATGCACTGCTTATCTTTTACAATTCAGATACATTGCTTGTGTGTCATACACAGAGCACAAAGATATCACTGTCAAGTCAGAATAAACACGATTATTATAGTATAAAATCCAAATTTATCATATTTTGAAGGTAATTACCACTAAAATGACCTTTGTGTTTTACTGTTGTTGTTTTTTTTGTTTTTTTTTTTTTTTTAAATTATTTATGATGTGACTTGATAAGCTAAACATAAAATAACATTTAAACTAATGTACGGACAAAAACGCCAGATATCAATATTTCTTTGAATTCGCAGCACCAATGCCTTTGTTTCTTTGCAAATCACGTTCGCTCCATCAAAATAACTTTCAAATAATTGGTAACTAATGAAGAAGTTAGAACTATATTCTTGTTTTGATTAGTAACAGGAACCTCCCTTTTAGTAAATATCTTTAAATAAGTATACAACTGATTGAATTTGCTGTGAAGAAAACAATGGTTGAATATTCGTATTACTATTTTAAGACCATCTTTCATTCATTTAATTACTTATCCGAATAATTTTCGGGTAGTTTATATAAATAACTCAAAATAGGAAACTACTTTTTGTTTGTTTTGATTTTACAAAAGTGTTTACTCATTCGGAACCGGAATCATATTCATCTTAAGTTTGTCACAAATACCAGCTATTTTTAAAAGAATGGGTGTATGACAAATTATATACAATGTTGATGACGAATGTGACGTGTTAATATAAATTCTAAACATATTCCGAGTAAACCCTGTATTACTAAGCATTTTAGCGTTTGGCAGTTTCCGGAAGCCAGGTTTGAAGCAAGCAGATAATTGCACTGGTTTTTGGTGTGTTTGTGTGTTTTTTTTTTGTTTTTTTTTTGTTTTTTTTTTAAGCTATATAGCTTGTCCGTCATCACAAGAGGACAAACATATCTCCGCCAATTTAGAATAAGTAAGGACTTCAAACATTTAATACCATGAGTAAAACTCTGTTATTTGCATGCTTATTAAGTATTTGTAATTTAACGCTATCACTGTAGATTACCTTCTTAAATCAAAATTATAAATTTATCTTTAACAATAAGTAAATTAAGGCATAAACAGTTTTTTTGCTAAAATTTGACCTGTCCTGTTTTTGTTTGCTGTCCTTCTGGGCTAGTTTCCAGTTGCCCCGTGTTGCTGGGTAGTGTGAGGGTTGCGTTCAATAATCGCAGCCTTTCCTTGTCGATCTTGTTTTTATATTTAAGTTATATTTTTAAACACTATCTCTCCAGATTATCTTCTTAAATCATGGTTAGAAGTTTATCTTTAACAATAAGTAGGTTATGGCAAAAACGATTTTTTGCTAAAATTTACACTGTCCTGTTTCTGTTTGATATCCTGCTGAGCCACTTTCCAGTTGCCCTGTGTTGCTGGGTTGCGTTCAATAAACGCAGCCTATCCTTGTCGATCTTGTTTTTCATATTCAAAATTATATTTTTGGCATTATGCAAACATTTAAGAAATTTAGTATATTCTCATAATTATAAAAAATATTTGTGGTCGGTTTTATTCTAAACAATGAATTTTATACGGACGAGTTTATATAAAAGACATGAGCTTACAATGAACAGGATTTCAGACAAATAAAAAGGGGAAGAAGCAAAATACCTTAATGTCCAGCCAAGTATCATCAACTGTGATAAACTTTTGTCATATTAAAACATAGGCGTGGCAAACGGAACCAACTTATGGATAAAATTAGTTTCGAGTGTTAAACATATTACAGTTTTTCAAATATATGAAAAACAATATCAGTAAGGAATGGTGGCACTAAAGGAACACAGGACCACCGGCAAAAAACACAGCAGGACACACGGGCAACAAAACGTACTGGATGTTACCACAAGCAACCCAAAACAGGAAACCACAGAAACCTACAAGGCAACCAAAGATGAAAATCAACAAAAAGACCTACACAAGGATAAGGTACCATTGAAAGGTGGCCAGAAGAACGTTGGGGACAAAAGATTGGATTGGTCTAAAATACAGTCAATCTAAGTATGAAAGTGAAAATATTACAGTCCAATTTCATTTACATGCAGGGAATGCAGAACGGTAAATAACTGATTTCACTATTTGAGGTCTCAAAAAGAGGGATTTTGAAAACCCGTCAAAACACGCTTATATGTGGTTAAGGGTTAAGAGTCACCGGGTCTTAGTTTGCGTATGTGATTTTTTTATGCTTATTGTTTTTAAGTTGTAGTTGTATTTTGCTTTATGATATAGTTATAGTATATGAAACGAGTTAGTTACGAAAATATAACATTGGCAAGGGCGACATCGAGGGTGTGTTTTTGCCTAAAAAAATGTTGCGGCCGTTAGGCCGAGATGAATTTTTTGTACAAACATCTCGACGATGGACAATTGGCCATCATTAAAGCATTGTCCTCAGGTGAGCTAAAAAAAGTTCCAAACCATGCGATAATTGCAAATATGAAAAACAATCTTTACAAATATGTTAAACGTCCTCAGAAATGTAAGAATAACAACAGATCAGTTAACATACCTTACCGATTAAATAAATACTATGTTTTACGAACAAACATTTAATACTTATATTAGGATGGTATACAATTCAAAAAAGTCTCATTTACCTTAGTTTATGTATAACTATGCAGACAAAAAGGAGGGGAGGAATATTTAAAAAAGGGTCAAGGGAAAAAATTGGGGAAAGGGGAAAAGTGATCATATCTCCATAGAAATTAGGCTTCCTAATCCCTTATCGCAAAAGAGTTTTCAAAACGTTGTATTTTTTATAAATTCTAAACTTTTTTTCGAGCAACCCTGTATAACAAAATATTTTAGCAGTTGGCAGTTACCGAAAGCCAAGTTAAAGCCAGCAGATAAAAACACTGGTTAATTTTTACAAAAAAGATATATCAGTGTGTATGTATGTTTTTTTTTATCTTTTATATACAATATCTATACATATGAAAGGCTGAGGAGTGTCGTCCACAAAATACATACATTGCCGATACTATATAATAAAATTGATATCAATTAGAATTCAGATCGGATTTTTATTTTCAGATTACAATTCTGCGCCAAAAAAATTCGTTAAAAGACGTATATTAAAAGAATTTGGTAAAACGTGACACCGGGAACTTCTGTTTCTTGTTTAAAGCAATGAACAAAATAACTTAGTTATGTGTAATAAACTAAGCAAAAACTGATGTTTTTTGAAATGTTGCTTTTTGATGAAGCAGCAGTTTTCGCCGATTTTTAATAATCAACTAGATTGTAAATAGCAAAACGGGAGAAACACGATAATTGAAATAACCACAAACACGTGCTTCATTGGCTATTCTCGGTTCAGTCGAGCTTTATGATGCAATTACAATTACCGGCAATCAAACCGAGCCTCATATATTTTATAGTGACAAAGGCATGGTTCTGGTTCTTTCAGGAAATTATACAGAAATAAGGATTCATTTGATGTTATTCATAACATTAAAGGCAAGTACCATTGGATAGAAACATTGCTTTTGACAAAGGTGTAGAGTTAAATATTCAGTAATGATTAGAAAAACACTTTTGCTCGGTCCAGTTTCTTCTTCAATCAGTGCTTGATGGGGCTTAAAAAGAAAATCATGGACAAGCTTATGCTAGAGTTTCGTGAAGTCATAATGCAGATAAAAACTAAAGAAAAAACACTTTTATTTTCTGAGAATGTGACAGCAGAAACAAATGAGAAATTAATAGGTGTCACCGTTTTTCTTTTATTGTTTCGCTTGGAATGTTTCAATCATCATAAGTTTAATATAATGGAACATTTAGTTTAATTAATAAGTTTTCTTTGCTACATGTCTAAATTTATCCGTAGCATTCGCCTTTTTATTTTGAACAAAACATAAGAATAGAATTAAAATATATCTACAAGAACATCACCCATATTAATCAAAACATGGCAATTTTATGTTTATAAGAATATAAAAAATGGATTCAGTTTATATATTATAATTAATAGTTTACGGATGTTTCTATTTTTTATTTTATTTTTTATTCTTACAAAAGCGTTTACTTTGCTGCTTCGAAACCGGAACCAATCTTTTACTTTGTCACAAATACCATCTATATTTGAAAGACAGGGAGGATGACAAAACATAAAAAATATTGATGACTAATGTGACGTTGTTTTTTTATAAATTCTAAAAAATGTCCCAGCAACCCTGAATTACCAAATATTTTAGCAGTTGGCAGTTTCCGGAAAGCCAAGTTTAAAGCAAGCAGATAAATTTGCAGTTTACTTTTTTACAATGAACATAATTATAGCTTAGAGGGCAAAGATATTTTTGTCAAATCAGAATAAAATCGGTTATTATAGTATAAAATCCAAACACATATAAATTGAAAAGCATTGCCACTTAAATGACCTTTGTTTGTTTTTTTTCGTGTTTTTTTTTTCCAAAAATTTATGTTTTGAGTTGTGACTTGATAACATAAAATAACATTAAAACTATTGTACGGACAAAAACACCTGATGACATTTATCTCTATGACTTAGCAGCACTGATGCCTTTGTTGTTTGCAAATCACGTTCGCTCGATCGAAATAACTTTAAAATAATTTGTAACTAATGAAGAATTTAGAACCTTATTCTTGTTTTGATTAGTAACAGGAACCTCTTGCTGACTTTTTTTAAATGTAAAATAAACAAATAATTAATTTGAGCAGTCATTGATACTTTAAGCTTCCTTTTAGCAAATATTTTTAAATAAGTATACAATTGATATAATTTGCTGTGAAGAAAACAATGGTTGAATATTCGTATTCCTCTTTTAAGACCATCTTTCATTCCTCGAATTACTTAGCCGAATAATTTTCTCAATGAATTAACACATCTTTATATATGGTGATATCAAGTTTTTTCGTGTCGTTCTGCAATTTTAATTATGCGCCAAGAGTTTTTTTTTATTTTTTCTCAAAAGATTTTAATTTTAAGTGTGCTGTTATGGTTTCCAAAAATATTCATTGTAATTGGCCATTTACCTGAACTCATATTTTCACTTTCTAAAGAAGCAATAATAATTTGTTTCTGAGGCATAATGTGCCTTTAACATCGAGTTTGTTTGTTGTCTGATGAGCATGCACAAAGCTTAAAGATTCGTTGTCGTGACAATCCATGTCCACTAGGCATACACAAGTTATTTCAACGACGTCGTTATCTTTTGGGCACTTATCGTTGTAATTTGTACGAGTTTAAATAGAGAATATAAGAATCCCTAAAATTATTGAATTGTTTGTGCTGGATGACACATCAGTGTAACATTCTGATTACACTAGGAAACAAAGTTAGTAGTCTCAATCTGTACCTCTTGTAGGGAACTGAACTGTCACCTTTGAATAGTTTATTAACTGAAGAAAACATAACGTAACAGTAACATGAATTTATTGAAGTATTGACATGGGTTCAAATTCATAAACAAATCGGAAAAACATTAGTAACGTTTGGACAAAATATCTAAGAGATAAATCTCTCAAACATTGGCGAAAATTTGCTCACAACTAAATAGGTCTAAATATACATGTTGTACTATTGAATAAATGTCTGACTTTTATACTGCTTTGTCAAAACAATGTGGACAATTTCTAATCTCAGGTCAGACATCTCAAACAGCGCGCTCTGTCAATCGTCTGTCTCCATCTAAGCGTCACGAACAACGTCAAAGTTCTCGCAGCGTTGACTTCCACACTTGGTCCATGCACTATTTAATCAAATTTCAATTGTCGCCACAGCTTTTGTGTCAAAATTGAAACCAAGTTCATTATTAAGAGATTATAAAAACAAAGATCAACAAGGAAAGACGGCATTCAATGAACAAATCACCCAACACAACCCAGCAACACATGACAACCGACAAGGAGCCCAGCAGGACACCAAACAAAAACAAGAGAGGGCACAAGGACAAAGCACGGACGGGTAGTTATTATGAATAATTCAAAATAGGAAACCACTATTTGTTTGTTTTGATTTTACAAAAGTGTTTACTCATTTGGAACCGGAATCAATTCCATCTTAAGTTTGTCACAAATACCAGCTATATTTAAAAGAAATGGTGTGTGACAAATTATATACAATTTTGATGATGAATGTGACGTGTTAATATAAATTCTAAACATTTATGGAGTAAACCCTGTATTACTAAGTATTTTAGCGTTTGGCCAAGTTTGAAGCAAGCAGATGGTGTTTTTTTGTTGTTGTTGTTGTTGTTTTTTTTTTTTAAGCTATATCGAAAGAGGACTAACATATCTCCGCCAATTTAAAAAAAATGAAAGGACTTCAAACATTTAATACCATGAGTAAGTCTCTGTTATTTGCATGCTTATTAAGTATCGCTGTAGATTACCTTCTTAATCAAAGTTAGGAGTTTATCTTTAACAATAAGTAGGTTGAGGCATAATAAAAAGATTTTTTTTTTGCTAAAATTTGGCCTGTCCTGTTTTTGTTTGCTGTCCTGCTCAGCCAGTTTTCAGTTTCCCTGTGTTGCCGGGTTGTGTGAGGATTGCGTTCAATAATCGCAGTCTTTCCTTGTCGATCTTGTTTTTCATATTTAAATTATATTTTTGGCATTATGCGAACATTTAAAAAATTTTGTATATTCTCATAATTATAAAAAATATTTGTGGTCGGTTTTATTCTAAACAGTGAATTTTAACGGACGATTTTGTATAAAAGACATCAGCTTATAATGAACTGGATTTCAGACAAGCAAAAAGGGGAAGAAGCAAAATATCTTAACGTCGAGCCAAGTGTCATCAACTGTGATAAACTTCCTTCATATTAAAACATAGGCGTAGCAAATGGAACCAACTTATCGATCAAATCAGTTTCGAGTTTTGAAAACATATTACAGTTTTTCAAATATATAAAAAAAACAATGTCAGCAAGGAATGATGGCACTAAAGGAACACAAGACCACCGGCAAGAAACACAGCAGGACACACGGGCTTAAAAACGTACTGGATGTCACCACAAACCACCCTAAACAGGAAACTACAGAAACCTACAAGGCAACCAAAGATGAAAATCAACAAAAAGACCCACGCAAGGACTAGGGACCATTGAAAGGTGGCCAGAAGAACGTGTTGGCACAAAAGATTAGATTGGTCTAAAATACAGTAAACCTAAGTATGAAAGTGAAAGTATTACAGTCCAATTTCATTTACATGCAGGGAATGCAGAAACGGTAAATAATTGATTTCACTATTTGAGGCCTCAAAAAGAGGGGGTTAAAAGAAGTCAAGACACTCTTATATGTGGTTAGAGGTTAAGAGTCACCGGGTCTTAGTTTGCGTTTGTGATTTTTTTATGCTTATTTTTGTTGTAGTTGTTTTTTGCTTTATGATATAGTTATAGTATATGAAACGAGTTAGTAACGAAAATATAACATTGGCAGGGGTGTTTTTGCTTAAAAAGTGTTGCGGCCGTTAGGCCGAGATGATTTTTTTGTAGAAACATCTCGACAATGGACAATTGGCCATCATTAAAGCATTGTCCTCAGGTGAGCTAAAAAAGTTCCAAACCATGCGATAATTGCAAATATGAAAACCAATCTTTAACAAATATGTTAAACGTCCTTATCATCAGAAATGTAAGAATAACAACAGATCAGTGAACAGGCCTTACCGATTTAATAAATACTATGTTTTACGAACAAACATTTAATAGATATACAATTAAAAAAAAAGTCTCAATTACATTAGTTTATGTATAACTATGCAGACAAATTGCTCTTTTGTACAAACTGGAATTTTTATATTGCAGCATTTTAGCAGAGCCATTTTTAAAAATAAAAAGGCACATATATCATTAAAAACTAATTAAACAGATGATACCACACATCAGCGTTATTTTCATCAAGCATTACATATTTATTTACAAACGAGGGTGGATTAGTTTTCTTTATTTATCTTGTCTTTATACAATTTTACTATGACCAAATGACCAATACTAAGCACTTATCTACAGGGGGATAAAATGTCTCGCAAGAATTTTATCTCGGTAGTGTTGGAAATTCAAATTATCCTTGATAACGTCAAGATGAGAGCGAAAGCCATGCGTAATGCCTACCCAGACCTAGACAAAACCCCAGCCCATAAAACGATGTCATTCAAGTACGCAGCTGTCGGCAAATCGTTCATTCCTCCTACGGTATACTCGAACGCTGCCATCAGCTCGATTAATGGAAAACCTCGACTCGGTTAAGAAAAGAACACTGTTTCATTGTTATTTGGTGTGTACATGTCAAATTAACACAATTTTTGCGGCGACATTGCCTCAAAGCACAACCAACGTATCGTCGACATTTATAAAACCCACCCTCGCGCAAGTGATTGCGCACAGTTTGGGCAGATTGTAAGGTTTATAGATATGTGTACCAGGGGTGTTAGCAGCAGAAGCTGTTGTAGTTTTGAAGCGATTGCGCAGGTGGGTGTTCCGAATATGGCGGTCTTGGGCATCCGAATATAGCGGTCTTGAGCACGCTTCGTTACGCGTGATCCTCCACTTCGTTGTGGATCTTCTGTACGTCCTCTTGCTTGAAAAATGTTACCTAAGGTGTCGAATAGATCGTGTAGAACATTCAGTATTCATAGCGACGGCATTCATTGTCATTCCAGCATTAAACATGCCAATCGCATGTTCGCTTATATTTTGCGGAATTTTAGACGTATCAAAAATGAAGAAACTGAAGAAAAAAACTTTCTTCAACGTCTATGAAAGCCTTTAAAATTAAAATGAAAGGTTTCATAAAGTATAGGCGACTCTACCGGTCTGTGCATGCACGTGGAAATCGCGTTCAGCTGGTTTCTCCTGCAAAACGAGTTAAGGTAGACTACGGGTAAAGCATTACCTCCACTTTGAAGGGTATTCAGATAGGCTAGAATAACTTGTCAACTACATTGAAAGTGAGGGGCGTGGGTTCAAACCCCAGAAGGGGAAACCTTTTTTCTTTGTGTTTCTTTTTTCTTTTTTACATTAATTAAGTATCTCTCAGATCCATTATTGATGAAAAAAGGTGTTTGATTCTAATTATATAATTATTGTAGGTATTTATTGGCCAAATAATGCCAAATTTAATATAGCAAATATGTTACCAGATATTGTCAAAGTTTAATAAAATACAAAATACAAGGTAAAAGTATTTTATATTTCGCATAACCAACCAATATACTTTGAAGAAAATTTCGGCAAACTTTGAAAACAGCCCTTCATTATGGTAAATTTTAGGGATATTTTGAATAAGGCTTTTTATATAGGGAAATGGTCAAATAAGTGTATACAGTGGGTGGGGTAGGGTAACATTTTTATACATATGAAAAACATTTTGTTTAGAAACAATCATTTTGCTCGTGTAATTTGTTATCTGAAGTTATTATGTGTTTCTTAACAATGAGCAATAGGAAAACATTTTTCATAATGATGATAATTATTATAGATAATTTAGAGTTTCCTCATTTCTGAAAAAAGGGCATTCTAATAGCAAGGTTTTAGTTCAGAAATATATCATAAGCCACAAGGTAAATTTAATTCAAATTTTGCATACAGGTGACCATTAAGACACATAACTGTCCCGTGCGGTCAATTTTACAGTTCCTTAATAATGCCCATTACCCATGGTCTATCTTATAATCGAGTTATAATTTGTTTTATCGGACACATAATCGTTCGCACTATAAATGTAAATATAAATGTGGCCCATTTGACATTTTGATTTTTTAAAAGACACTGTATCATCACTTAAACACAGGAAAAGTTTCTCTTTTTTTTAGTAAGGGTCATGAGCTGTTTTAATAAAACGTTTATTTATTTTAGAAAGACAACATAAAAATTACCATGGCCCAATATCTGACCATATCTCCATAGAAATTAGGCTTCCTAATCCCTTATCGCAGAAGAGTTTTCAAATCTCTATTGAATTTTGAAATTAAATCAAAATTACTATTATAAAATTTAATAAAATATGTACGTCATTTATAAAAGCGGTAGTCGTGTTTGACAAGTTTGATAGTAATGAAAATATTCCATTCGTTAAAATCATTTACTTTGCTAAAAGCTCTAGCGATCTAATTTACTGATAAACATATTATCTCTCTTATAGACTTTCGTGCATTTAGTTTTGTTTTTGACTGTAATATATAGATCCAAAATGATGTGGAAAAAATCAAGAATTAATTTTATTCAGTTTAAGTTCTTTGAAATTGTATTACTATTTGATAGACTCTTACCTACTGCTGAAAATTTTGTGTAAACGTTTCGTATGAAAACCATTACAAACATCGTCCTTTCGTCGCAGTTAGTGTACTTTGTTTATGTATCGGAGACATTTTGTGTTGTGTTATAAATTTCTATGTATTTACTCTTTTGCCATGTCGCGTTTGAATATAGTCGCTTTAATGTTCACAGGCGAGTTTTATATGTTGCTAATTCTAGTTCTTAGGAGTCTCATTTGTCTTAATTAAATTTGGTGAACAAATTACAAGGTGTCCGGGACAGGTCGTTTCCTTGAGCAAAAAACTGTTCTCATTGTTCAGTACTGGTTATTTCAAGGAACGGATTCAATATTGTTTTATAAGCTAATAAGTTCCTTCACAATCAATATAAAATAACATCATTATATATTAAATTATGTTGTTATGAAGAATGTGCTACTGCAGATGATGATGATGATAATGTTGATGATGATAATGTTGATGATGATGATGATGAGGAGGAGGAGGAGGAGGAAGAAGAGAAATACATGATTACTTTTCACTTTTCATTTACGTCTATGAACAGGCTCAATAAAACCTAGCCTGCAACCTTTTTAAATTGTGCCGTTTTTTGTTGTTGTTTTTTTTGTGTTGTTGTTTTTTTTTTGCTTTTTTTTTGGGGGGGGGGGATATCGTTCTTTAGTGATTGTCCCCCTTTTATGATGATGATGATGAGGAAGAGGAGGAGGAGGAAGAGAAATACATAATTACTTTTTCACTTTTCAGTTACGTCTATGAACAGGCTCAATAAAACCTAGCCTGCAACTTTTTTAAATTGTGCCGGGGTTTTTTCTTCTTTTTTGGGGGTGGGGGGAGGGTACCTTTCTTAAGTGATTGTCCCCCTTATACTATGATGAAATTGCGATGTTGATGACATTACCGGTACATTCTTAACTTAAATTTCTTTATTAGATTTTATTAGATGACAAACTAGAAGAAAAAAGGCTTGTTTGTCTGTTGTTGTTCTGAAACGCCATATTTTTTTTATCCCTTAATGATTAATGTGATACTGATTAATTAATATTTCCTTAACTTAACATTTGCGATTCCAATATAACATTTGCTTTACTGTCATTCAATTAATACATCTTTTTACATTTTACGCTCTTTCCGGACAGAGATATAAAATATCGTTTTATACGAAAAAAGGTGACATGTCCCGCCTAGTGGTATTTCCTGAACATATCATTTTAAATGTTGATTCGAAGAAAAACACATTATCATTTAACATATTTGAACTCATTCTTCATTACTTTTCCTCGTCAAAGTAAATCACAATAGAGAAAATTCGGATAAAAAGTCGTTGCTATTTAGTTTCCAACAATTACTCTAGTGTAACATTAATTACACCTTATATTGAATCAATATGTAATGTTTCACCATTAGATTGTTAAAAAACATTTATTAAACATAGTATCTCATATTTAACTTTTACTGGTATAGTGTACAAACATTTTCATTCATTTTGCCTTTATTTTTCGATAAGCAATATTCTTAAAATATGCATAAATTAAATATTAGCAAATTAACATAATTACAGTAATAATGACATTATTGCTATGTTAAATGACTTAAAATTCTCATAAAGTTGTATCAAATAGTGAACATTTTTTACGATACACTCAGGTGTTAAGCAGAGAATAAACTGTTCGGTGATTTCACTATATGGATGATCTTTGTCCTTGCCAGGTTTGACTAGTTTTACAGTTTTAAAGTGTCAAATGCCCATTTTTTTTCGACATGATCTTTACACTCCTACGAGATAGATCAAAGTGGGACAGGAAAACAACATGGTTACTTTTGTTAAATTCTTGTGTTGAAAAAACACGTTAACTTCCGAGTGTTGCCCTTTGCTTACTATTTTTACCGTTTCCTTGACATTTTATTCGATCTGAAAATTATTATTATTATTGTTTAAAAATGTGTATGTTTTAAAATTTACTACAATGTAGAATAACAATATATCCTCAAACATCTACATCTATGATTATGATATCTTAAATGACGTTTTATCTATGAGACGAACTATTTCATACAGAGTCTGCAAAATGTTTGCTTATTTTGTTTAATTTACTGATATCGAAATATATTCCATTTACCAGAGTAATCTAGTACATGTATAAAATATGTAAGACATATACAATTTCTAATATATTTTATCCTTTATTTTATATCATGGTCTTATATGAATATATAAATATTCCCGGAGGGTGTATCAACTATTTATATGAAAAAATTTATTAAAGAATTATTGACTAGTGAGCCATTGAAAATGATTTGATATATACCGGCAGATGACATATCGCCTCGGTCAGTTTGATTTTCTTCCGATGAGTATTTCATCATAATTTTATTGTATGAATAGACTAAGATGACAAAAAGTACAGCCTAATACAACTGTTTTATAAAAGACGCACGTAAACAAGATGATTATGCCATAGAGAACAAAACGCATCAATCAAACAGTTTACAATGTATGGTCATTGAATATGATTATTAATCTATTTTTTTAACTGGAAATATCCAATTCAGTCAATGAATGTGATGCAACGCACAGTGGATATGATTTTATTAATTGTTCTGTAGACTACTGTTTTGGGTAATGCGATTGCAGCTATATTTAGATCATATAATAATAAATTTAATGTAACGAAAATGTGGTTTGTATTTATTTGTTTTGAATTCACTTATGCATGGCATATATGTATGCAAGTGTTAAATAAAAGCATGATTCTTATTGTATTGCAAATATAAATCAATGTGTACATGTAGTATGTAAGAACTTACATAAAATTAGTACTTACAATACATGACATGTTGTTGTTTTTACATCGATGCACTTATTAGGTGTTAATATAAACATACGTACGAGTTTTAAACTTGTGAATAAACTCTTGATCATTTTTTAAGGATGAACATCACACGTATGAAAATAAAATCTAATAAACATTTACACTACTATCTAGGAAGGTAACCATGTCTAAAACCTATCCTGTAGCTTCGTTCTTTCTAAAGTGCAATATTAAAGGTATTATGTAAAACATTAAATATTAAAGTATGATTATATAAAAAAAGGTTATAGTGATTTAGCTATTTCTAAAAGCCCTGATTATATTCTAGATTCCAACTTCCCATGAATTCGTGCTAAACAATCTATGTTACATGGGGCCCAATTATGAAATGTCCTCAAAATAAAATGTTAAATAAACTATGGAACTGCGATAGGTGTCCATGCAAACGACGCTTCGTTTGTACAGTCTGCATTTTCTTTACAAGTTAAAAGAATTTGTGTAAAAGTGCTTGTTTTCTAGAAGTTATTTTAAGAATAAAATGGATTGACAATTGAGATTTTTACCATTTATGCGACTTTACTAACATGTTCTATGACCGATCCTATAACTGATATTAGGTAAACACATTGGAGAGAATGAAAACAAATTTGTTGCTTCATAACTTTAAATTTTATGAAAAAAATATTTTTGCACTCAAGTCAATGCTGTAATCAATTATTTTGTAAGAATACATGAACTCTTTTAAAGTTACCTGAATTAATTATTGTTTAATCAGTTTAAGTACGATATTCACTATAAAGATTCAAACAAACTGTAGATGTGCACGATAAAGTAACAGACAATGTATGCCATTTTGATAACATTATAGAACAATTTAAAGGAAGGCATTACGGAAAAGGTCAATACAATAAACGTTAATCGGTTTCGATTTGTTAATTTTTTTTCAATATGTCGCTTTATCTTTACCGAATATGCATCCCCAAAAAAATTATGAAATTGATAGAATATGCATATGCCATTTGTATTAGATTATAAGTGTGCTATGGAAAGATCAAGCAATACCTGGCCTTAATAGAATGTTATTGTTACTAACTTGTCAGACAAAATATTTCTCTGCACAGGTTTATTCAATCTGATTAAAAATCAGTTCCTCATAACGCTACGCATTATGTGAGAAATAAGTAGATCTGAACTTTAGTCAGATCTAGGTTGAACTGTAATATTGTTACATTAGAAATAAATTGTCTGTACATTTATAGCAAAATAAGCTGTTTCATTTCGATATGCAGAATACAAAAAAAAACAAGCAAACAAACAAAAATTTTAATGACTAATACTTTTTTTAAATACATCAATAAACTCATAGCTATATAACTGTTCTATAGCTTATGTTTATCGTGAAACTTTTATTTCTCAATTCACACATTAAGGTCGTTAACGTTATACTGATGAACATGTCAAAGTTGTGATTATAAACTTGTCAGAGAAAGTAATAAGAAAGACATGAAATTTCAATTTTCTGGCGGGCGGGAGGACCTGTTATGTCTTTAAATCGAGACTTGAATGTCACCAGTTTTTCTTCCTTGTTTCTAATGTGCCCATAGCAGAACATAAGAGGCATCTTGGCATTTATAAAGTCATGTTTGAAAAAAATGTGAGTCACCTGTTACTGAAGTTTTAACTGCCGTTAAATATCCTCTTGCACAAATCCTCATGATATAATGTTAGACTTTTATGGTCTGAAAGCATTAAAACACTAAGTAGATTAATTAGTGAGGAAGTATTTTAATTAAATGAAATATATTGTACGGCTAATATACAAATGAACGTAACCTTTCGTACAGGCATTTTATTGCTGTAAAATGTAATTCAAAATTAATTCCTTAATTTAGACGTGCAACAGGGTTAATGTTAATCATTACATATTGCGAGAGGAAGTTTTATTTCATTTTGTACATTATATTAATTAAGAACAAAAACTAAAAAAGGATACGCCAGTTTATACGTTGACATTACCGCCATTTGCCGTGAAAAGCGTTCTTCACTTCTGGGTAATGGTGTATAGATGAGTGCAATTTATTGCACCAATTTATTTTTTTAAGATATACTAGTTATAGAGTTATTGTTATTGTCTTGTCATGGATTCAAATGGTCATGTTAACAGGAAATATCTTTCACGTTTCTCAATATATGGTAAGAAATCAAACGCCCGGGTAAGGAATCAATATACAAAACAAATCAAAGGTTTACGTAGGGAATCAACTTATGCCACAAATCAAAGGTCTATTATATACAACGATTAAAATGTCTACGTATTTAACACATCAATATATATATCATATGTCAATCAAATGTCTACGTAAGCAAATTAGTATATCCACAAATCAAATATCTACCTAAACACATGAATATGTACGACAATTCACTAGAATATATTAAAAGGATCAAACATATCAAAAGTAAATCACCTGTTACAACGCATGCATTGTTCGTTTGCACTGTGATTAGTACGGAGTGTCAGGTATCTAACTATATTTTGTATGTAAGTTCCTGGAACTTGACACGAGTTTTCTATAAAGTTTAAAAAAGAGCTGTAATAAGCCTTCCAAAACTGAAATTGTTGTATTTCTGTCATTAAAAGCAATTGCATATTGTTAAATAATTTCAAGAAGAAGATAAATCATATCTGAAAAGCTAAGTTTATTTAAAATTATGCATTTTAGAAAATGTCAACTGCCAAGGTGTGTAATACAAAAAGAGACGTAATTATGCTCTCGCCGCCCTTCCTACTCCAAATGCTTTTCCTTATTTTGTCCCATCACAGATTTATTATTTTCATGATTTTTGTTTCTAAAGGTCAATGTAAAATTTGTTTCTCGCATTTAAATAGGATGTTACATGATAGTTTGGAAAGAAAAAATGTTTACCTAGTGATTTCAAATTAGTGTGTACTACATACATTTTGGACTGCATTTAAAGATTTGATCCATTTCATCTACTATGAGTCATGTTTTATAATTGCGGCATTTTAATATTAAACTATCAACCATTGTTTGTCTTTCAAACGTTGAAGCAATACCGATTCTTTAAAGTTTTCCCGCCATAATTGAGAGACTACTAGTTTGGAACCTTTGGGGAAATTAAGACATAAACCTGCTGACAACAGTAATGAGCGTTTGCTACTAGAATAGAGCCAGACCAGCATGTACTGTCTGGCGGCATGTTCATTCTCTTCATTGTTGGTAGCTGAAATGGCTTTCAATGCAAAATTAGGCTTTTTTTCAGTTTCATAAATTCAACAGGTTACGGGTGAAGATATTTCAATATCAGAAATACTAAAACGGAAAAAGTACTATATTTTATTTGACATGACCGCATTAGAATTTCTATGTTTTTATGTTTTAGCCTAACAATGTCATGTAAGATGATTACGAATTGGTTGGAACTGCTTCGCTTATGTTCAATCAGATAACGTCTTACATAAATACGGTACAATAAATATCATTTCGCCAACTGCTACTTAGGTACTTAACACCTTAACACCAAGATATCACTTCATTTTACACATGTGGTACATTTACCGTTACAATTCATCGTCATATAAATTAAATCGTTATTAGTCATTATCAAAAGCATTGTTTAAATCTTATAGTTGAAAATGTAAATTTATGAAATAGTCATTTTATTAGAATACTAATAGAGACAAACGCTGTATCCGCCCACAAGACGTGTTTATGATACTAAATGTTTCACGTTAACTTTGACAGTCAAGCGTTTGTTATCTTTGTTTAACTTATGATCTGTCGTGTTGCTAATTAGATAACCTTTGCATTTTGATTATTTTATCATCTTTTTATCGCTGCTTTTTGCAAAGTTGTTTATATAAAATGAAAATGACAGTCAAAATTTTACTTTTCCGTGAAAAAAAACGACATTCGACGTTAAACAGTCTTCATATGCTTAAATGTCATACATTAAACAAACTGTTTATTTCCTGAAAAGGACCATGCAGCTGTTTATTCAGAAAACCTTCTTTTTTATTTTTTCTAAAACTATATTTTACTTCTTTTAATGTTAAACATATTCATCGGTTGTTTATGTAAAAATGTCTGCTTCCTGTTATCGCAAAAAAGAGGTACAAGTCAAAACATATGTTCCCCAGAAAGGTTCAGTGATCAGTAGTAACAAGTCCTTGTAATTGCAAAATATAGAAAAAAACAGAATCTCTAAAGTTACAGTTCAAGCCCCCTAGCACCGGCTTAAGTAAAATTCAACATTTTAACATGAAATTGGAATTTCGAAATTTTAAGTTTTGCAACACATGTTACAAATTGAATTGTCTAGCTTTTTATGACAGGGTACTGTGTTAACATTGACCTACTTTTTATAATCCAGTTGCTTAAAACGTTTCTTTAAATTTCACATGGATATATTGATACAGAACAGAATTTCGATGACTGCTGATTTTTTTCTATGAGTCTCTCGACCCGACAAACCAGGAAAATCACATTGGCTATTAGGACAAAAAAATCAAAATATTGCATCTATAATGAATTTTAGCCATGCATGAATTTCAATTTTATATAAAAAGAACTGCATGATAAAGATACTATGTACAGCGTTTGTCAAACTTGAAACAGAAACATTAATGACTTACATATATATAGTTAATTTAAAACATGTAAATAGGGCGGAAATGAATACTCATTTAAGGATTATTTCCGCTCAAATTTAACATTTTAAACTACTGATAATTGTTATACAGTCTTCTTGTAAATGTTAAATAGATATCTTTTGAATACATACGTGCACAGATGAGATATGTCACGTACTGACAGTATCTTAAAGAAAGGACCAAATTAACACGACCAGTTATAGGGGATGCAGCTTCTCAAACATACCATTTGCAATCTCCCATTCAAATTGGACATAGTTTGAAACAACTTGCTAGAATTCAATAAATTTCTGCGATAAAAGTATTTTACCCGCTCGATACATATAATTGCATGCTTAAGTACAAATGAGATAACATTCATTTCTTTGGAGAAATAGTAAAAGCGTGTGTGTATTTCATATTTCGTGTCTTATTTACACATAAAAATGGCAAAAAGTAGGTCTGTGCCTATAAAAGTTTGTTTCATTAGCATAAATATCAATGAGAATGAAATCATTATTTAAATTTATGTTTAATGAGTAAGGTTTACGTTATGAAAGAAAAAACTGATGGCGGTTTTGTGTGCAGAATAATTCTTTTAACAAATAGCAATTTAGTGCAATGAATAACAAAGGGAAAGATATAATCAAACTTGCACTCTCTACAACTAAGCTATCATAGTGTTGTTGTTGTTGTTATTATAATGTTTTTATTGCAAACTGTACTTGATTTTTAATCTGATGTTATGATTGTCAAAATCAGTTTATTTCAACAAGTATCAGGATCAATTCTTATAAAACAATAACAATGGTAGGATAGTACGCCATCGCGCAGCTGCAAAATGCTCGCAATCGAACTGATTTGTTGTTGTTGTTGTTGTTGTTATTATTAATAATTTTTTGTTTTGTTGTTTGTAAACATCCCGTCAAATCGAAGGTAAAATGTGTTTTTGTTCTAGGAAATCTTTAGAATATCAAAAACAATGTATCGCACTAATGATTGGCATAAGTACTTGATAAAGTTTTTTTTTAAAAATCGTTTAAAGTTCTACTGCCTAGTTTAGTCCCGAAAACGGGATATAGATTTTTATTTTCCTAAATGCTCCCACTCGGTCTTCCAAACAAAATTTATCCCGTTTTTAGACTCAAACCAGACAGTAAAACTTTTTTTAATTATATCAAGTACTAAAGCCAATCTTTGGTACGCTACACGTTTCTTTGATATTTTAACGATTTCTTAGAATAAAAACATTTGAACTTCGAGC
Organism: Ruditapes philippinarum; assembly: GCF_026571515.1. Taxonomy (NCBI): domain Eukaryota; kingdom Metazoa; phylum Mollusca; class Bivalvia; order Venerida; family Veneridae; genus Ruditapes; species Ruditapes philippinarum. Next base: position 107,583 of record NW_026859950.1, read on the forward strand.
CGACTGTATCCTACCATTGAATAAGCACATATCTATTTGTAATACCTTTATAGTTTAACATGCTCTGTACATATAATTGTACAATAATTTATAGCCTATCGGGTTATATAAGCAAGATTCAGCTATTTCTTCCGTGTTATCATATTTTGTTTGATGTTTTATTTCGGTGATTGGTAGCTGTTACATTGTAACATAAGAAACATAAAATCATGCTATCTTCGACGCAAATTGTCAGAAGAGTAAGTCACGTTTTATGTTTGATATAAATTTATTGTGTTGTATAAGCTGAATAATCATTTCCGTCAGTTTCAATGTGATATGCATGGAATGTTCATTTTTTGTTGTTTTAAGTTAATCTTATTAGCCTGTCTCCGCATCAGTAAACTACTGGAAATAAATTATGTCACATTTTAGCATCATCATTTCCTTTATATTCAAAATACCATAGGGATATGTAACGTTTTAATTTCGACCTAATTTAGGCGTCATTGTGATTCGAGTACCTTACTAATTTTTATCTTTTCCGCAGAAAAGGAAACCTCCAATCAAATAACTCCAATCAAATACGTCAGGTCAGGAAAGGAAATCAAAAAGAATTAATTGCATTTATTACATACGCAAGATATGCCCACCACATATTAATATTATGTTTGACACGCAATGCTATTACTGCACGATGCGAACCAGAAGGAGGACGGGGTATTGTTGAGATTTACGGTGGTGGTGTTGGTAGTAAGTGATAACGACAGCAAGCCACTTTGAATTTTGAGCACAGTTCAGACACCACATCGTCCATTTTCAAGTCGCAGAGGTTCAGTGAGAATAACCATAGACAGAACTTAATGATCAATCACAGCAAAGTGACCGAAACCGTCGGGGTCCAACAGTCGGACAGTTTGCTGAGTTCTAATTCTTCTGCATCGGCTGGTAAACATCGTATTACATATCGTATATCTATACATGTATATATGTTTTGCTCTTGTATTTGAATATACGCAATCTGGGCTGATCTCAATTAATGAAACGAGACGTATTTCAGGTTTAACATTGTAACATAGATTCAGACTCTAGCTGGAAAAGTCAATGAAAAGTCATTAAACGGTTAAAATATGTATCTGCAAGAAAAAAATGTAATATTATTATATTATTATAAGCTACTTTTCAATAGAAAACTTGGTTTAACGTATATATTTGTAAAACTAAACATGCATTATGTTAATTCTTAACTTATTTGCTAAGCTTCTATATTGCCCCAACATCAAATAGACAAATGCTCATTTAATATAATATCCTCTGTTTTATATAACCTAGCTTACATTTTCGCCAGACACCTCTAGATCCGTTCACTTCATTATAACATTGCAACCACAAATAGTTTTGAAAAATAATACAATAAAATGACAGCTTTAAATAAAATTTTATGTATCAATTAAACAGACGTCAATTTGTCATTAATTTCATTGAACGGTTTTAATTAGATAAAATAAGGAAACAAATGTAGCATACCATAGGAAAACGTTTATACTCTAGTTACAACCTTTGACGTTTGTTCCTGTTATGATTTATACAGATTTATGTTAGATTTTTTCTCTTCTTATTGATATAAAGCATAATATTTCTAGACCAAAACTACAGAGAAACGTTTTTATGTCCACACCTTTTGCTTCCAATTATCATCATGCACGTGGACATCATCAAAGATTTTGGAAAGGATTCTTTCAACATTAAAATAGCTAAAATACATGTTTAATTTCATCATTTTCGGCTGATCGTTTATCTAAATTATTTTATTTCCAGAAAATTATAAAATATTAATT